>NC_057715.1:96309098-96369116 GCF_004010195.1 Chiloscyllium plagiosum
GGGGTGACCTTATAGAGGTTTACAAAATTATGAGGGGCATGGATAGGATAAACAGACAAAGTCTTTTCCCTGGGGTCGGGGAGTCCAGAACTAGAGGGCATAGGTTTAGGGTGAGAGGGGAAGATATTAAAGAGACCTAAGGGACAACCTTTTCACGCAGAGGGTGGTACGTGTATGGAATGAGCTGCCAGAGGAAGTGGTGGAGGCTGGTACAATTGCAACATTTACGAGGCATTTAGATGGGTATACGAATAGGAAGGGTTTGGAGCGATATGGGCCCGGGTGCTGGCAGGTGTACTAGATTGGGTTGGGATATCTGGTCGGCATGGACGGGTTGGACCAAAGGGTCTGTTTCCATGCTGTACATCTCTATGACTCTATGAAAGTGGATTTGAACTTCCTTCTAGAATGAATCTGTAGATGATTACTAGGGTCCATTTCTAATTTTCTTCATTCTATCCAAGTTGATATATGGAAAAAAAATGGTAAAAATAGAATGGAGACAGGAAAGGTAGGATTGGGTCTAAAGTAGGAGTGTGGAAGGAAATGAGACTTACAATGTCTAGACAAGTTAAACTGCCCTACAAGAATATTTAACAACAAAAAAAACTCATGTAGGCTACACAGTGAACATATTAAGGATGATATCCTAAATGTTGATTCCGCTTACTCCTGGAGTATTTAACATTAACAATACAGACTCAGCAGTAATAGTTACAAAAATGATCTCTATGGAATATTTACAATATGATTTGGAACATATGAAAAAAAGTCTCAATTTCCACCTGGAGCTTTTGACCTTCACTGTGTTTTCTGCTGACAGCAGATTGGTGCATTGGAGATAAATGGAATCTGATGTATGGAAGGGTTACTCCATGCTGGATGATCTTTCATTGTTCAGACCTGCTTTTATGTGAAGTAGTTATTTTGCTATTAAAGCCAACTGCAAGATTAATTACTCAGTATTTAATTCTTTAGAGATGAATCAAATTGTTGATTGGTTCTGGTGCACACAGCATTGTGTCTTTCCCAGTGACACTCTGCATGATGTTCCCATCAATGTTTCCTTTCTGACACATGGACTCTTCCTCAGATATCTTTCATCTGAAAGGCGATCTCACTTTTCTTTCTGTAAACTGGTGTTGACAGTGCAGTGAAGGATTTCCTTCCCTACAGGGTAAAATATTAGCTGCTTGCTTAATTAATGATCATTTTGTGTATTATCATGGAATATCAGCTGACAAAGGGGATAATGGAAGGTTCTAGATTCTAATCATCCATGATGTTAGGGTGACTGTCATGCTGGCCAGAACCTGGGACTGTTTGAAAATAATTGACATGATCCTGGAACAATTGACAAACATTTCATAGAAACATAGGAAATAGGAGTAAGAGATGTCCATTTTCTCCATTGAGCCTGCTTCACTATTTAACACGATTATGGCTGATCTTCCATCTCTTAAATATATAAATATAGTGACTTGCCCTCCCTAGTCTTTGGTGATAGAGAATTCCACAGGTTCACCACCCACAGAATGAAGATATTTCTCTGCATCTCAGTCCAGAGGGACCGACCGACTATCCTGAGAGCTGGATCTCCTTGTTCGGGATCCCCTGGCCAGAGGAAACATCAATCCAGCATTCAATCTGTGCAACAGGTCTTCAGAATGATTCAAAGGAAACCAAAATGGCCTTCACTTTTCCAAGTGTGATCTCACCAAGCCCCTGCATGGCTACAGTAAAACCTCCTTGCTTCTGTACCCAAAATGTCTTGCAATGAAGGTCATTAGCTCTCCTACTGCTTGCTGTAACTGGGTGCTTTCTTTCAATGTTTGGTGTACTGGACACCAGGTCCCTTTATAAATCAGCCTTTCCTTAACTATCACCATCTAAGTAAGAGTGGGCTTTTTTTTCCTCACAATGAAGACAATTTCAAATTTATCCATCTAGTTCTGCATTATTGGTTTAGACCTCTTACTCAAGCAAAAACAAAACTTTTCAGGCAAATGTTTAAATAAATGTCAAATTTAACTGTCAGCATTCCAACTATTCAGTACTCTAAACACTGAACTCCTCAATACTCCGTTCCTATACTGTGTGAGCAAACACCTGTTGAAGCCAAGTAAATGCCATGATGTCTCCAGAAAGGCAAACAGTTTGGAAGCATTTGGAAAATTGGAATGGCTTCAAGGTGCATTATCGTGCTGTTTTTCTGTAGGAATTTACTGTATTTATGCTTAGGATGAGGCTGACATTGGCAAGATGGCATTAATCATCATGGCCCTGAGGGCATTACAGGTCAACCACATTGGTGTGGGGCTGGAGTCACATAAAGGCCAAATCAGCTGGAGGTGGCAAGTTCCTGTCTCTGAAGGACATCATGATGCAGCTGAGATTTTATGACAATCCGTCAGCTTTCTAGGTTATTTTTCTGGTGCTTGTCCATAAGTCCCGAGATTTATGTCCTTCATTTTATCTACTTGGCATAGTTGGATTTGTGCCCAATGAATTGGGCTGCTAATCTAATTACATAACTATGAAGTGACTGCATGCTGGGGAGTGCTGCAGGAGTCTGGATGAGTATTGTACTGCAGTCTTAACTTCACCATTGAGCATCTCTGAACTGTGTGATTGTACCTTGTTGAGGCATAAAACAGCATGGTGGACAGATTCAGTTTGGCTAATTGCGGATAAGCCTAAATGTGTAAGCATGAACTAGATTCTCGTGATGATACCTTCAAATGTTAGTTGCATCAATCATTGCAGTTGGAAAGGATAATATCTCAAACTGACATTGCTATACTTCATGTAAGTGCTGAAAATATTCTTAAAAGGTATACAGTTTTTGGGTGGACATGATGGCGTCGATTCTTCCTGATTGTTTTGTAGAATTTGAAATTCCATACAATGGAATTGATCAGGACGGGTGTGCGTGTGTGTGTGTGTGTGTGTGTGTGTGTTCGTGTTCGTGTTCCTGATCGGTTACATCCATTATCCATTCTCTACCCTTGGTGCACACAGATTTCTATTTATTTCTTGATTAAGATAAGAGATCAGGGCTTCTTTCCAGTGGGATGAAGACACATTTATTGCCTGTGGTGTTGTGGAGCTGTAGAGAAGAGGCATGGACCAACTTTAATCCCCCAGTCTGACTTGTAAACCTTAATCTAAGCAGCAGCGCAATCGCAAATTAAAAACAGCACCTTTGTACATGAGTAAGCAGGCAAAGTTCCCATACTTGATGGCTCTCTGGTAACTATGTTACGAAGAACATAAGAAATAGAAGTAGGAATTAGACATTGGCCTCTCAAGCCTGTTCCACCAGTCAGTACTATCACAGCTGGGCGGCACAGTGGTGGGCAGCATGGTGGCACAGTGAATCTAATCTAATCTAATCTAGCTGCTCTGATTGTGCCTCAACTCCACTTTCCTGTCTGCACCCATCCCTCCATAAAAATTGACTCATAGGATCTTACTTTGCTTGTGTTGTCCTTACACTGTCTTAGACCGTGCACAGGAATGAAGACAGTGCCCATGTAATCCTATCCAAGACATGAATGACGTTAAAGCAATCCACACGGAATGAAGAAAGGTGTAATGGGGGCATATTGAATTGAAAGCAGGATGATTGCTACTATCTTGACTTGCTGTTCAGTATTTTACTCTTCACAGTATATCCTTCCTTCTCTCACACAGGATATGAGAAAACATGTGATGATGACCCTGCTGGATGCAGAACAGTCATATGTGGAGTCCCTCCGAACACTCATACAGGTAGGTTTGTGTGTGTGTTTGTTTATGAGAAGCTGAATTGAGATGGATGGTATTTTGGACATTAAGTTTTATTGAGTGGATGATCAGTTTAGCTGCCAACCTCAGCTCCTTCAAGCAAGTGGAAGAGAACTTCCTGAAAAGAGAGTCAGGGAGAAAAACAACAGGTCTAATTTCACCTTGACACTCTCATGCATTCCCTCTGTTTAAAGATTAGTGACGAGGACATGCAAAAGACCGATTTTCCACAGAATAGCCATTGGACTTGAAACATTTGCTTTGCTTCTCTCTGGCAGATCTGCTGAGTTTCTCCAGCACATTCTGTTTGTTTATTACCAAATGTTCCTGGTTGGTGAAGTGGTACCTGGGATCAGATTAATGAAAACAAATTGGCAGAAAATGATCATCTTTCAAAGTTGAAATAAAAACCACCCATTTGCATTTATGATTCAGTATGTCCCAAGGTGGTTCACAGGAATGTTGTCACCCTGTATTTGATACTGAGACGCCAAAGGAGATATTAGAGCAAGTGATCAGAAGTTTGATCGAAGAATTAATTTTTAAAAGGCATAATAAAGGAGGCGAGATAAGAGAGAGGGAAAAGTTTGGAATATTGTGAGCAGTTTTGGGAACCCGTATCTAAGGAAGGATGTGCTGGCTTTGGAGTGGGTCCAGAGGATATTTGCTGGAATGATTCCAGGGGTGAAGGGCTTGTCATATGGGGAGTGGTTGAGAACCCTGGGTTTATACTCGATGGAGTGTAGAAGGATGAGGGGAGATCTGATTGATAACTTACAGAATACTGAGACACCTGGGTAGAATGGGACATGGGGAAAATGTTTTCACAAGTAGGAGATAATAGGACTTGAGGCACAGCCTCGGAGTGAAGGGGTGACCCTTTAGAACTGAGATGAGGAGAAATTTCTTCAGCCAGAGGGTGATGCATCTGTGCACCTCATTTCCACAGGAGGTTGTGGAGGCCATGTCGTTGAGTGTGTTTAAGACAGAGATAGATTAGGTTTTTGATTAGTAAGAGGATCAAAGGCAGGACAGTGGAGCTGAGAAACAAAACAGGCATGATTGATTGGAGGAGCAAACTGATAGGCCGAATGGCCTACATCTGCTCATACATCTTATGGTCTGATAGTTCAGGGAAACTTTAGGGAATTCCAGAATTTGGGCAAGGATAATGAAAGAATATCGTGCTAATAGTGGAGTGATTAAAATCAGGAATGAGCAATTTGCCAGAATTGGAGGATCTCAAAGGTTTGTGTGGCTGAAAGAAGCTATAGAGATCATTGAAGGATTTGAAAATAAACAGACAAATTTTAAAGTTGGTGCATTGTCAGAACAGCAGCCAATGTAGGTTGTTAGGTACGGGAATAATTGTTATTTGATGCAAATTAAGATACAGTCATTTGTGTTTTGGATGCATGAAAGTTTAAGAAGGATAGAAAGCAGACAGACCGGTCATTGTGATGGCTAAGCTTAGAGACAACAAAGGAATGGGTGCAGGCTTCAGCAGTAAAGAAGGGGAGGCAGGTTCAGAATTGGGCAATGCAAAAATGCTAAAATAAGAAGTTTTGGTTATGAAGATGGATAAATTGTGGGAGCTTCATGTTGTTGTAAATAAGGCTGCAAACCATCTGGTTCAGCTTCAGACAGTTGCCAAGGTAAGAGAGGGAATCGATGACCATAGGATGGAGTTTGTTCCATGGGCCAAAGATAGTGACTTCAATCTTCCTCATATTCACATACAGGAATTTCTCTTCATCCCACATTCATTGTTGGACAAACAGTGTGAGAATTCTGACTCAAGAGCTGAGTATTGTCAAATATATATGTGGAACGTAAAGTCTTTCTCAAATGTTGTCAACAATGATTGAAATGTAGATGAGTAACATAAGGAGTTCAAGGATAAGGAAACATCAAAGGTCATGAGATATGAGCAAGAAGACAAGGCATTGCAGCTGATTCTCTGGCTGTGGAATCAGGCAAAGCCATTTCCAATGTTCTGAACCATGATGGAGAGACATTGGAAGAGGATGGTGTGGTCAACAGGCTGGGAAGGATGATAAGGCTTGAAGAGTAGACAGAATGAAAAGGTTTCCTCCAGCAAGAAAGCCCAAACCTGGGTGACCTAACTCGAGCCATAACTATTAAGTATTTATTGATAAACAACAGAGAGTGGTTGGACAGTGGAACCTTCGACAATGTGAGGTAGTTGGGGTAAATAGCATAAAGACATGTAAGGGAAAGCATATTAAGTTCATGAGAGACATATGCCAGTAGGTTTGAATGAAACACAATGAGAGTAGATTGATGTGAACACACAGTATCTGAGTGGAATGACCTGTTCCTGTGCTTTAAATTCAATGTCATTCAGCTCAAAAATTTATTTCAAACACATTTTACTGAAAATAACAAAAATCTCTGAACAATTTATGTTGATGCAAAGTTTGCCACAACTAATCAATATGGCAGCACCTGTGCTGTTGGGCTGACGTCTGGCGACTATGAAAGAACCATGTCTGGATGTTCAGTCAGATTGGGGCACAGAATGATGCATTATGAAAATTTGGCATTCGCAGCACCACCAAGTGGGCACTTCCCATGTCTTATTGTTAATGTCTGATAGTAGTTTGATTCCTTGGTCCTGCATTTTGAGAATACTACAGAGAGGCATTAAGGAAAATGAAAAAAACCTATTTTTAAAATAGAGTTGTAAAGATTTAAATATTTTTTACGGAATTGGACAGCCTAGTTGTTATAGATGTCAGAGCACCGATCTATCAGCCAAACTTTCAGCTGGGATGGATAGATTGGTGCATCTTAGCGCCTCATCATTTCAGTCTTGTCAGTTTTGGCTGGTGAACACTGGCCGAACTGGAGTCCTGTATATGCACTAAGGACTGACTGATGAGTTATATAAAAGAACACCTGATTAGCTATTTGCAGCAATCTAGGAGCTTAACTGTCCAGCTTTTATCGACCGACCATCTTTAAATTTTTAAATCCTTCAACTCCTCTTTGTAAAACCAAGAAAAATGGCTTGAGTGGTCTAAAGTACACCAGGTAGCTGAATGACACATTCATTAATCATTCTATCTCTTGCGTATCAGCATGACAGAACTGAGCCCTCCCCACCAGCCTTCTGTCTCCAGGGAGGTTGTCACTGCTTGCTTAACAATATTTATAAGCTCCTAGAAATCACTGTATTTCTGCACTCAGGCATGTTGTGGGCCAATTAGATCATCCATTCTTTGACTGATAGCACCTAAATGGTTTATAATAATCAGCACCATTCAGATAAAATCAGCCAAACACAGTAAAAGAAGGGTGGTGTCTAATGTCTCTCCTTACTTCCTGGGATATCATTAGGAATCATTTCAAGTTGAGAATTTTAATGCAGGAAACTGTTTATCATTGGTATTGATGGACTCTGACTTGTAGAGAGGATTCTATTCTGTGAACATAGGTCCCAATGCAAGTTTAATGACACAGAACATTCATCACTTTGAGTATTGCTGAAGAAAGATGCATTTGGTGACATTTTTCATTTTGCACTCGTCTCAATATTATGCAAGAGTACCAATTCAAGGGGACAACTGGCATTTACACTGTGTGAGAGGAGAGTGCTGATTGGATGGCAAATGGACACTAATTGGTAGAAATGTTATCATGGAGAATACACCAGTTAATGCTCATTGCCAGTTAATGAAAAGGTTTAGATTTTAAACCAGGCTGGTAAACATTAATTGGTCAGCACAACACTCTGATACATGAACCAGAGAATGGCTGTTACCTATTTTGGTGAGTTGAGTCAGGTGCAATGTGTATACATGTTCATTCTGTCTGCAAAAAACAGAGCTCTGTATATTCATGTAGCTCTCAGTGGGTACATTTGCAACACACTGTGAACCTGACTAACGATCCTAACTTAGTTATCAGTATAATTCCTCAACCATTCAGGATTATCCAGCAAATGTTGTCCAATTGCAGAATCATATCACATTCTGATGAAGCATCTTTAATTTTCCCAACATTGACTGGGATACACTTAGCGTCTGGATGGGGTAGAATTTGTAAGAAGCGTCCAGGAGAGATTTCTAGAGCAGTATGTCAATAGTCCGATGAGGAATCTAGTGTTGGGAAATGAGCCAGGGCAGGTGGTAGAAGTTGAGGTGGGGTATTTCTTTGGGAATAGTGACCACAATTCTGTAAGTTTTAGAATATTCATAGACAAAGGTGAGAGTGGTCCTAAGGGAGGAGTGCTAAACTGGACCAAGGCCAATTATATCAAAATTAGGCAAGAGCTGGGAAACGTGGATTGGACACAGCTTTTTGAAGAGAAGTCCACATTTGATATGTGGGAGGCTTTCAAAGATAGGTTAAAAATAGTGCAGGATAGGCATGTCTCGTTGAAGGCAAAGGATGGGAAAGGCAAGATTCGTGAACCGTGGATGACAGGAGAAATCGGACGACGAGCCAAGAGGAAAAGGGAAGCATACATAAGGTCTAGGCAGCTAAAAGCAGAATAGGCCCTGGAGGAATATTGGAAGAGGAGAACCAGTCTTAAACAAGGAATCAAGCGGGCTAAAAGGGATCATGAAATAGCTTTAGCGAGGAGATTTAAGGAGAATCCCAAGGCCTTTTATTCTTATATAAGAAGCAAGTGGGTAACTAGAGAAAGGATTGATCCACTAAAAGATAATGAAAGAAGGCTGTGTGTCAAACCTGAGACAATGGATGAGATTCTGAATGATTACTTTGCATCAGTGTTCACTAAGGAGAGGGACATAATGAATGTTGAGATTAGAGATAGTAGTTTGATTAATTTGGATCATATTGACATAAGTAGGGAAGATGTGTTGGGTAGGCTAGAGGTTATTAAGGTGGACAGATTCCCAGGACCGGATTGGATCGATCCCAAGTTGCTGTGGGAGGCGAGAGAGGAAATAGCTAGGGCCCTGACAGATATCTTTGTGGCATTCCTAAACACAGGTGAGGTGCCGGAGGACTGGAGGGTTGCTAATGTTGTCCCCCTGTAAAAGAAGGGTAGTAGGGATATTCCGGGTAACTACAGACCAGTAAGCCTGACGTCAGTGGTGGGAAAGTTGCTGGAGAAGGGACTGAGGTATAGGATTTATTTATATTTAGAAAAGAATGGGCTTATCAGTGATAGGCAACATGGTTTTGTGTGGGGGAGATCGTGCCTTACCAACTTAATAGAGTTATTTAAGGAAGTAGGAATATACTTAAGAGGGAAATCAGGAGGGCAAAACAGGGACATGAGATAGCTTTGGCAAATGGAATTAAGGAGAAACCAAAGGGTTTTTACAAATATATTAAAGACAAAAGGGTAACTAGGGAGTGAATAGGGCCCCTCAAAGATCAGCAAGGCGGCCTTTGTGTGGAGCCACAGAAAATGGGGGTCTTACTAAATGAATATTTTGCATCAGTATTTACTGTGGAAAAAGATATGGAAGATATAGACTGTAGGGAAATAGATGGTGACATCTTGCAAAATGTCCAGATTACAGAGGAGGAAGTGTTGGATGTCTTGAAACGGTTAAGGGTGGATAAATCCCCAGGACCTGATCAGGTGTAGCCAAGAACTCTGTGGGAAGCTAGAGAAGTGATTGCTGTGCCTCATGCTGAGATATTTGTATCATCGATTGTCACAGGTGAGGTGCCGGAAGACTGGAGGTTGGCAAATGTGGTGCCACTGTTTAAGGAGGGTGGTAAAGACAAGCCAGGGAACTATAGACTGGTGAGTCTGACCTCGGTGGTGGGCGGGTTGTTGGAGGGAATCCTGAGGGACAGGATGTACATGTATTTGGAAAGGCAAGGACTGATTAGGGACAGTCAACATGGCTTTGTGCTTGGGAAATCATGTCTGACAAACTTGATTGAGTTTTTTGAAGAGGTAACAAAGGAGATTGATGAGAGCAGAGCAGTAGATGTGATCTATGGACTTCAGTAAGGCTTTTGACAAGGTTCCCCAATGGGAGACTGATTAGCAAGGTTCGATCTCATGGAATACAGAGAGAACTAGCCACTTGGATACAGAACAGGCTCAAAGGTAGAAGACAGAGGGTGGTGATGGAGGGTTATTTTTCAGACTGGAAGCCTGTGACCAAGGAGTGCCACAAGGATCGGTGCCATCCTCTACTTTGTCATTTACATAAATGATTTGGATGCGAGCATAAGAGGTACAGTTAGTAAGTTTGCAGATGACACCAAAATTGGAGGTAGAGTGGACAGCGAAGAGGGTTACCTCAGATTACAACAGGATCTGGACCAGATGGGCCAACGGGCTGAGAAGTGGCAGATGGAGTTTAATTCAGATAAATGTGAGGTGCTGCATTTTAGGAAAGCAAATCTTAGCAGGACTTATACACTTAATGGTAAGGTCCTAGGGAGTGTTGCTGAACAAAGAGACCTTGGAGTGCAGGTTCATAGCTCCTTGAAAGTGGAGTCGCAGGTAGATAGGATAGTGAAGAAGGCATTTGGTATGCTTTCCTTTATTGGTCAGAGTATTGAGTACAGGAGTTGGGAGGTCATGTTGCGGCTGTACAGGACATTGGTTAGGCCACTGTTGAAATATTGCATGTAATTCTGGTCTCCTTCCTACTAGAAAGATGTTGTGAAACTTGAAAGGGTTTAGGGTGAGAGGGGAAAGATATAAAAAAGACCTAAGGGGCAACCTTTTCATGCAGAGGGTGGTACATGTATGGAATGAGCTGCCAGAGGATGTGGTAGAGACTGATACAATTGCAACATTTAAGAGGCATTTGAATGGGTATATGAATAGGAAGGGTTTGGAGGGATATGGGCCGGGTGCTGGGAGGTGTACTAGATTGGGTTGGGATATCTAGTCGGCATGGACGGGTTGGACCGAAGGGTCTGTTTCCATGCTGTACATCTCTATGACTCTATGACTATAAGTGATCCAGTTGATGTCATATACATGGACTTTAATAAGGCATTTGATAAGGTTCCCTGTGGTAAACTAATAGAGAAAGTGAAGTCACATGGTGTGCAGGGTGTTATAGCTAGGTGGATAAAGAACTGGTTGAGCAACAGGAGACAGAGAGTAGTAGTTGAAGGGAGTTTCTCAAAATGGAGAAAGGTGACCAGTGGTGTTCCACAGGGATCAGTGCTGGGGCCACTGTTGTTTGTGATATATATAAATGATCTGGAAGAGGGCACTGCTGATATGATCAGCAAGTTTGCAGGTGACACGAAGATTAGTAGAGTAGCAGAAAGCATAAGGAACTGTCAAATAATACAGGAGAATATAGACAGATTGGAAAGTTGGGCGGAGAAGTGGCAGATGGCGTTCAATCCAGACAAATGTGAGGTGATGCATTTTGGCAATCTCATTCTAGAGTGAATTATACAGTGAACGGAAGGGCCTTGGGAAAGGTTGATGAGCAGAGAGATCTGGGAGTGCAGGTCCATTGTACCCTGAAAGTTGCTGCACGGGTGGATAGAGTGGTCAAGGGGGCATATGGTCTGCTTGCCTTCATCAGACGGGGTATTGAGTATAAGAGCTGCAAGTCATGTTAAAATTGTACACGACATTGGTTTGGCCGCATTTAGAGTACTGTGTACATTTCTCGTCGCCACATTACGAAAAGAATGTGGACGCTTTGGAGAGGGTGCAGAGAAGGTTTACGAGGATGTTGCCTGGTATGGAACATGCTAACTATGAAGAGAGGTTGAGTAGGTTAGGTTTGTTTTCATTAGAAAAAAGGAGATTGAGGGGGGACCTGATTGGGATCTACAAAATCATGAATGGAGTAGACAGGGTAGATAGAGATAAGCTTTTTCCCTCGGGTGAAGGATTCAATAACAAGAGGTCACGCTTTCAAGGTGATAGGTGAAAAGGGGGATACTTTACACAAAGGGTGGTGGATGTCTGGAACGTGTTGCCAGCAGAGGTAGTAGAGGCAGGCACGGTAGATTCATTTAAGATGCGTCTGGACAGATGCATGAGTAGGTGGGGAGCATAGGGATACAGATGCTTAGGAATTGGGCAACAGGTTTAGACAGTAGATTTGGATCGGCTCAGGCTTGGAGGGCCGAAGGGCCTGTTCCTGGGCTGTACATTTTCTTTGTTCTTTGTTTTGTTCTTTGAAGGAGAGACAATTCTGAGAACCACAGCTCAGCAAGTTTAGCGAAGAGATCAGTACTCTAACACTTACACTGCAGTTATTCATTTGCTCAGTTCCATATTAATACAGATCAAATTGTATTTATGCCTTCAACTCCTGTTTTTGTTGAATTGATGAGCAGATTCACCCGAAAAGCATCAGAACTAAAAACCAGAGTTTGAAATGATTGAAATGTTTTGTTAGGGCAGAAATGGAGAAACTGTTTTCCTTGTTGGGAGATTCAAGGGCATAGATTTAAATGGGTGATGTCAGAAAGTACATATTGAGGCAAAGTGTAGAGGAAATCTGAATTCTTATTCCAGAAAGTTGATGAGGCTAGGTCTGTTGTAAATTTTAAATGGAGAGTGATACATTTTGTGAGATAAGGGTATTAAGGGTGGTGGAGAAAAACTATAAGACACAAGAGCAGAAGTAGACAGTGGCTCAGTGGTTAGTACTGCTGCCTCACAGTGCCAGAGACCCAGGTTCGATTCCAGCCTCGGGCGACTGCCTGTGTGAAGTTTGCACGTTCTCCCTGTGTCTGCATGGGTTTCCTGCGGGTGCTCTGGTTTCCTCCCACAATCCGAAGATGTGAAGGCCAGGGAAATTGGCCATGCTAAATTACCCATAGTTTTAGGTGCATTAGTCAGAGGGAAATGGTCTGGGTGGGTTAGTCTTCAGAGGGTCGGTGTGGACTTATTGGGCCAAAGGGTCTCTTTCCACCCTGTAGAGGAATCTAGGCCATTTACCCCATCAAGCCTCCTCCACCATTCAGTGAAATGGTGATTGATCCGATAATCCTCAACTCCTCTTGGCTGCCTTTTTCCTGTCACCCTTGATTCCATTACTTATTTAAAAATTGTCTATCTCAGCCTTGAATATATTTAACAACCCAGCTTCTATAGCCCTTTGAGGAAAATAATTCTGCAGATTCACAACCTCTGAGAGAAGAAATTCCTTCTCATCTCTGTCCTAAATGGGCGATCCCTCACTCCGAAATTACACTGTCAGTCTTCGATGTTCCCACAGGGGAAGGAGAAGCACAGCAATGGTGTCCTTGGACACCAGTTGCTGAAAGTCAGCATGCAAGTAAAGAAGGCAAATGGTCTGTTGGCTTTCATGACAAGGGTATTTGAGTGAAAGAGCAGGGATGACCTGGAGTACTGTGCTTCAATTACCATAAAGAGTGATAACCTTTAAAAGGAAATCCAAACTTTCAATGAATAGCTGGAAAGGGTCAGAACAAGATGGCATATTAAGACATCTACTGTAATAAACAAAGCAAAAGTAATATCAACTTAACACCGTTATTGTAGTCAACTTACGTTTTAAATGCAGAAAGCTTTCTCCATTATTTTCAAGGTAAATAAAAATCCTTTTGTTATAGCTGTGCTTCATCCTATCCCTCAGTTCAGTTCTCTTCCAACAAACTCACAGCAACTTTTAGCTCCAAGAGATGCTCTCTGTGGGTTTTCCAAGAGATGCTCTCTTTAGCTCAAGCTAGGTGAGTCTGTCAGTCATGTTGTAAACCCTCAGGAATTTAAGTTTTTCAAAGTGACTATTTTCTTCCCAACTGCACTTCTGTGCAGTGAACCAGACTTGCTGCCTCTTGGTGCTCTGTTTCCTTTTCACAGATCCTGGTAGATTGACTGGTCTGTGACTATCGGAGGAGTCTTTGGGAAAGCATTTTAATCAATCAATGAATTGACTTCCAACATACTCTTTCCTCTCAAACCCCATCTCAAATGTCAACCTGTTTTACATAGATCTTGCATCCATGTAAAAGTATTAGTTAGCTATCTATTATACACCTCGTTCTATTCTCTTTTAGAACTAAATAGACAGTTAAAATATAAACATTTACAAACCTGACATTCTTAACACCTTGGAGCTTTAGAAACTAACAGTTTATCGATTGTCAGCATACCTCCACCAAATACAACACCAATATTTAACAGTTAGTATGCTAACTATATTGGCATCTTTAGAGAGTAAATAACTTTCTGGACCACCCTACTATGAGGGACCTTATCATAGAGTATAGAACAGTACAGCACAGGTACAGACCAATCAACCTCTGTGTTTACGCTGACCATAATGCCATTCTGATCTCATCCCAACTGCCTGCACATGGTCCAAATCTGGCTATTCCCTGCCTGTTCATATGTGTGTCTAAATGCCCCTTAAAATTTGTTATCATATCTGCTTTTACCACCTCCCTTGGCAGCAAGTTCCAGGCATCAACCACTCTCTTTGTAAATAAACCTTACCTTGCATATCTCCTTTAGACTTCCTCAATCTCACCTTAAATCTATGCCCCCAAGTATTTGATATTTCCTCCCTGGGAGAAAGACTCTGACTATCCACTCCATCCATGCCTCTCACAATTTTAGATACTTCTATCAGGTTGCCCTCTCAGCCTGCGACGTTCTAGCAGAAGCAATCCAAGTTTGGCCAACCTCTCCTTATAGCAAATACACTCCAATCCAGGTAACATCCTGATAAGCCTCTTTTGCACCCTCTCAAAAACCTCCACATCCTTCCTATAGTGTGGTGACCAAAACCACCCGCAATACTTCAGATGTGACCTGACTAAACTTTTATACATGACTTGGAGAAAGTGAGGACTGCAGATGCTGAAGGTCAAAGTCATAAAGTGTGGTGCTGGAAAAGCACAGCAGGTCAGACAGCATCCGAGGAGCAGGAGAATCGACATTTCGGTATAAGCCCTTCATCAGCCCTGAATATTCCTGATGAACGGCTTAAGCCCAAAACATCGACTCTCCTGCTCCTTGGATGCTGCCTGACCTGCTGTGCTTTTCCAGCGCCACACTTTATGACTTTTTTTACATGACTTGCCAACTTTTATACTCAATGCCCCAACCGATGAAGGTAAGCATGCCGAAAGTCTTGTTTGAATATTTGAATTTGTCACAAGTAAAACCCAGAGTAAAATCATTTTGAATCATCAGACGTTTAAAGGAGCGTTGTACAGAGTGGAACTTCATTTAATTCAAGGCTACTGAACTTGATACAAAATGGATGTATAGGATTGATTGTGTTGCAGTAGTTAAGAATTATGGATAAATGGGTTATTGCTTTCATTTCCAGGCTGAGATTATCTATCATTGTGAGCTCACTGGACTGACAACTTCAGTAGGACGCAGGTTGTTCAACTTCATTGCAAAGCCCCACACAGAATATAAAACACTGGAGGCATGCAGGTTCATAGCTTCCTTGAAAGTGGAGTCGCAGGTAGATAGGATAGTGAAGAAGGCGTTTGGTATGCTTTCCTTTATTGGCCAGAGTATTGAGTGCAGGAGTTGGGAGGTCACGTTGCGACTGCACAGGACATTGGTTAGGCCACTGTTGGAATATTGCGTGCAATTCTGGCCAGCCTTTTCCCTGGGGTCGAGGAGTCCAGAACTAGAGGGCATAGGTTTAGGGTGAGAGGGGAAAGATGGAAAAGAGACCTAAGCGGAAACTTTTTCACATAGAGGGTGGTACGTGTATGGAATGAGCTGCCAGTGAAGTGGTGGAGGCTGGTGCAATTGCAACATTTACGAGGCATTTGGATAGGTATATGAATAGGAAGGGTATGGAGGGATATGGGTCGGGGGCTGGCAGGTGGGACTAGATTGGTTTGGGATATCTGGTCGGCATGGACGGGTTGGACCGATGGATCTGTTTCCATGCTGTACATCTCTATGACTCTGTGACTCTGAGTGCCACAGGTCTCAATGTTCTACCTTAACACACAGATCAGGCTGGTTACATCTTCGATCTGAACTCTGGGCTAACTCCAGCAACAAGTGGGACATAGCAACACATCTCAGCGGCCTTCAGTTTGAAGGAGAGGAAGGAAAGGAAACAGTCAGGTTTCACATTTTAAATTACATGGTGGTTAGAATTAGTAAAGGATTTCCCGTCAGTGAGGCTTTTGTGAAATTCTGAAGGGCAGTTAATTTCACTGTGTTCGAATCAGAGTGAAGTGCAAGGAGAGGTGTACAAGGGGAAAGATGTAATGTTTATTTGTACAATTAGCTTCCAGTGGGCCATTCCTTTCTCAAACCACACCTCCATGGCAACATAATTTCCATATCTGGTATCCAGGTGGAAATATTAATTCTCTATCCATTACACTCACAATTACTTTTTGTCTTAAAATTAAATAGATGGTCAATTTACAAATCTGATATTGTAAAAGGTATGGGGACCAAGAGTTAATTGAGCTCACATTCACTGTTTAGAAACCACATTTAGAATTGTTGCCAAACAATGACTTCAGAGGAAGACAAAATTCAAATGAGGAGAGGGGAAAATCATTGCTAACAAGCCATGGATAACCAGCCAAATCAGATTGGAGAGATTAGATTAGATTCCCTACAGTGTGGAAACAGGCCCTTTGGCCAACAAGTCCACACCGACCCTCTGAAGAGTAACCCACCCAGACCCATTACCCTGTGACTAACACATCTAATCTATGGGCAATTTAGCATGGCCAGTTCACCTAACCTGCACATCTTTGGACTGGGGGAGGAAACCGGAGCACCCGGAGAAAACGCACACAGACACAGGGAGAATGTGCAAACTCCACACAGACAGTCGCCCAAGGCTGGCATTGAACCTGGGACCCTGGTGCTGTGAGGCAGCAGTGTTAACCACTGAGCCACCGTGCTGCCCACATTGATTACTCCAATCCAGATTTAGATCCTTGCTAAATTTCAACTATGTAGATGCAGAGAATCTCAGCAGGTCTGGTTGCACTGTGGAGAGAAATAGAATTAACATTTTGAGTTTGATACGGCTTCTTCATAACAGTTTTGGAGAAGAGTCAAACTAAACAAGAAACATTAACTCTGTTTTTCTCTCTCTCCCCAGATGCTGCCAGACGTGCAGAGCTTCTCCAGTGTGCTCTGTGTGTGTCAGATTTCCAGCATCTGTAGTATTTTGCTTTAATCAATTATGGCAATATCTGTATAATCAACTAGGAGACAGTGAGGACTGCAGATGCTGGAGATCAGACTCAAAGAGTGTGGTGCTGGAAAAACACAGCCATTGAGGCATTCCTGATGAAGGGCTTATGCCCGCAACTTCGATTCTCCTGCTCCTTGGATGCTGCCTGTCTGGCTGTGCTTTTCCAGCACCACACTCTTCGACTCCGATACCTGTATAATATCTGGTTAATCAACCACAATCTGCACAATATTCTCAGATCACCAGCATTCCCTTTACAATACCATTAATATCAAAATCATCAGAGGAATGATGAACTTGACTAATTGGTAACACTCCCTGAGTCTGAAGCTTGGGGGCCTAAGCTTTTGAAAGTTTCTGATGGAGTGGATACAGAGAGAATGTTTGTTCCCTTATGGAGTCAAATTTAACTAAAAGCCATCAATACGAGTTATCATTGAATCCAAGGAGGAATTCTGTAGAAACCTTTACACCCAAAGAGTTATGAAAATGTGGAATTCACTATCGCAAGGAGTAGTTGCAGCAAATAGTGCAGGAATATTTAAGGGGAAGCTAGACTAACATTTGATGAAGAAGGGAATAGAAGATGGCAGATATAAATCAGGAAAGGTGGGAAGTGTTTGAGTGCAGCACAAATACTGCTTTGGGGTGGTTGGGCTGAACGACCTGTTTCACTGCTGTATACTGTGTATGAAATCCTATAACTAGAACTGATGCTTAAATACAGTATTGAAGAAGTGAGAGATTCTCAGAGGCCGTCATTTTGATAAGACGTTAAACTGAGGCTTTGCCTGCCCGTTCAGTTGAATATGTACCAAAACCTCTGACAGCGCAATTGAAAGAAGAGCAAGGAAGTTCTTCCAGTATCCTGGCCAAATTTCAGCTTTCAACCAACACCAGAAACAGAGTGATAACTCACCTCGTTTACTGAGTGCAACATCTTATTGTTAACAAATTAGCTCTTACACATTCAAAGGGAATTAATTAGAATGATGTTTTTCACAACATCCTAATGCATGATGTTTTATAATGCAGTATTAGGTGCATGTTCATTCTAAATTTTATTACAAGTAAATTATCTGAATTTTAACTGGTTGGATTAACACAGATAAAGTATAAAAGCAATATGGAGGATGGAGAAGAGAATGGTTATCCAAAACAAAAGGTTTTACATTTACATAAAGCCTTTTGTGATCACAGGGTATCACAGAGTGCTTTACTTTGAAATGAAGTAATTGTTCTAATGTAGGATTGTAATTGATAATTTGTACAAAACTAGCTCCCGCAAACATCACTGAAATACAACCAGATAGTTTGTTGTAGTGTCTTTGAGTGAGTGATAAATATTCACCAGGACACTTGCGATAACTCTTCCTGCTCTTCTTCAGAATTGTTTTGCAGAATCATTTCTGTTCTTGCTAGAAGGCATAAAGTGTTGTGTTCTGATACCTCATCCATCGGGCAGCAGCATCTTTAGCAGTGGAATATGTGTCAGGTCTTAGGCTGGAACTTGAACCCATCACTATCTGACACAGGAACAAATATGCTACCAACAAAGCCACTGCTAATGCCTAAGTCAGGATTTTTACCTTAGTCAAAATTGCATTGGAATCTTGGAGTCCAGTCCACATTTCTTCGAGATCCTAGTTTCATTGGCGGGGTAAAGGGGTGGATTGTGATTTACATACATTGGAAATGCAAACCCAACAGGGTTATTAGGCTCGCTTCCTGCAGTGTATGACCCACATTTTTAAACAGTAAATGTAGATTCTCTTAAAGATGGATAAGGTCTGTCACGCCATCACATTATTTAAATTTTTACAAAAGCTTGCTATGTCACACATTTGAAAAGAACTAGTGCTTTCAATTCCAATCGCTGTTGCTCAACATAACTCTAAGTGCTATCGTTAAGATGATGTTGAAATGCCAGTGTTGGACTGGGGTGGACAAAAGCAGAAGTCACCCAACACCAGGTTATAGTTCAACAGGTTTATTTGAAATTTCAAATAATCCAGTTGTACAGTAACCTGGAGTCACATGACTTTATCATTATGATGTCATTACTGCTGGATTGTTCCATAACTTGGACTTAAAATGGTTGAACGGACTTTTATGAATGAGTGTTTTATTTTTGATATAGTGAAGTCTGGAAAAGATACTTCGAACTCAGTTTGATTTCGTTTCAGCATGGCTCCTGAGCTTGGCATCTGCCCGTGCCATATAGGGTGCAAGAGCAAAATATAGTAGATGGGAGAGCATGAGTTGGCACTCAGTTGGCATGGGGCTGTTAAGAACTAAAGGGAAAACTGAGGAGCATGGGTTGCCTTTGAGTGTCTGAGGGTGGCTAGACTGGCATGGTTTGCCATGGAACTGAATTGCATGGGCAAATGGGTAGGGAGGGGGTGAGGGGTCAGAGTCAGAGTTAGCAGGCTGACCTGCATTTATTCATGGGTGGGGCTTTTACCCAGTTTAGCTCAGCATGCAGCAGCTGCTGCAGGTAGTGTTTCTGGCAAAGGTAGGTCCAAGCTGAAAATGTGTTGCTAGAAAAGCGCAGCAGGTCAGGCAGCATCCAAGGAGCAGGAAAATCGACGTTTCGGGCATGAGCACTTCTTCAGGCTCATGCCCTAAACGTCGATTCTCCTGCTCCTTGGATGCTGCCTGACCTGCTGCGCTTTTCCAGCAACACATTTTCAGCTCTGATCTCCAGCATCTGCAGTCCTCACTTTCTCCCCAAAGGTAGGTCCAACCCCAACACACATTAGATCGCATTATTTGGTTATGTTTTCCCAAGGCGGATGCAGCAGACAGGATATTTTGAGGTTCTGTCTAACTGTCCCTGGAATTTGAGGCTCTAATGATCCACTGCACACATGCTTTGAGTTATACTTCTGCAATATTATTTGTTTCTGGAATGGGATGTTACTTTCACATTGTGTATCACTGCAAATTAGAATTCCTCCTTATAGACTAGAATTATAGAATCCCTACTGTACAGAAGCAGGCCCCTTGGCCCATCGAGTCCACACTGAGCCTTCAAAGAGCATCCCACATATACTCACCCGTTCCTGCAACCCTGCATTTCCCGTGGCTAATTCACCTAACCTGTACATCTTTTGACTGTGGGAGGAAACCTACATAGATACGAGGAGAACATACATATTCCACACAGTTGCCAATGGTGGAATCAAACCCAGGTCCCTGACACTGTGAAGCAGCAATGCTAACTAGTGAGCCACCAAGTCATATTTATTTCATTTCTTGTGTTTGCAAACTTATATAATTTTCACAGTTACAGTTTTATATTATGTACAATTTCCTAAGTACTCACTGTATGTCATAATAATGCTTCCTCCTCTCAATATGGTACGTGCAACATTAGACCTCAGACAGTAAGTTCTAATTAGGACCTCATTTATGTGCTACCTACACACACAATAAAGGTTGTTGTATTTCCAGAATAGGTACTTAGGAAAAGGGAATGAATTTAAATAGACTCAGCACAATCAGTTGCTATAGAAAGCTATGAAGCTGCAGAAGATAATTAAATATTCTGCACACTTAATGAAAGGAAAATTAGCTTTTTTTCCCCCTTTTTAACATTCTGAATACATTGCAATCTCCCGAAAGAATTATTGTACAAAGCTTTAAAGGGAAGCAGTATACTGCATGAATAGGAATTAATAGTTGATTAATGAGGAAATCTGCTGGGACACTTTGAATATGGTTTAATTCAATTTTCAATCTTGTATACATAGTCATAGTCATATTGTCATTCAATACTACATTGGTTTTCAACATTGCAAAAGAAGTTTTCACCATTTGTCGAGCTGTGGTGAAAAGATATTAAAATGTAACCAGTGAGGTAACTTTTACAGCAGGCGTAGATGTGGGCCAAATGGCCATATGAATGTGAATCACTTTCTGGTTCCATCATTTTAGGAAAGATTGATGGCAAAATTCAACAACATGTGAAAAAGTAACTATAGAACCCAACAAAAACAGAAATTACTGGAGAAACTCAGCAGGTCTGGCAGCATTGTGTAGAGAAAGCGGAGTTAACGTTACTCGGTCCATTTTGGTTATCTTACATAACTAATGATCTCAAGTTTGAGTTGGAATCCCATCAATACATTTCATAAAATTAAATGCATTTAATTAGATTTGTTTGGTATAAACATTCTGCAACAATGATACTGACCATGAAGCCACAACATTGTCTTGAAATCTCACCTGGTTCATTAATGTCCTTAATGAAAAGAAATCTGTGATTCTTATCTGGTCTGGCCTGTATGTAACTCCAGACCGACAGAAATATAGTTGACTCTTAACAGTCCTTTGATAGGCCTATCAATTCACTCAATTGTTAAAATGATAACTCACCTCACTCTCTCAAACAAAACTTGGAAGGTACATTATGCCGAGGACATAAATACACTCAAAGGGATATAGATAGGTGAAGTGAGTGGGCAAAAATCTAGAAGAGAAGTCTCATGAGAGAAAATGTGAAATTGTCCATCCTGGCAGAAAGAATAGAAGAGAAGTAGATTATACAAAAGGTGAGAGATTGCACAGCTCTGAGATGCAAAGAGATCATGGAGCCCCGGTACATGAATTGCCAGAAGGCTCGTATGCAGGTACAGCGAGTAATGAGCTGACAATGTGTTGCTGGAAAAGCACAGCAGGTCAGGCAGCATCCAAGGAGCAGGAGAATCGACATTTCGGGCATAAGCCCTTCTTCAGGTATCCCGATTCCTGAAGAAGGGCTCATGCCCAAAACATCGATTCTCCTGCTCCTTGGATGCTGCCTGACCTGCTGCGCTTTTCCAGCAACACATTTTCAGGGCGGCACGGTGGCACAGTGGTTAGCACTGCTGCCTCACAGCGCCAGAGACCTGGGTTCAATTCCCGCCTCAGGCGACTGACTGTGTGGAGTTTGCACGTTCTCCCCGTGTCTGCGTGGGTTTCCTCCGGGTGCTCCGGTTTCCTCCCACAGTCCAAAGATGTGCAGGTCAGGTGAATTGGCCATACTAAATTGCCCGTAGAGTTAGGTAAGGGGTAAATGTAGGGGTATGGGTGGGTTTCGCTTCGGCGGGTCGGTGTGGACTTGTTGGGCCGAAGGGCCTGTTTCCACACTGTAATCTAATCTAATCTAATCTAATCTAATCTCCAGCATCTGCAGTCCTCATTTTCTCCTACAGCGAGTAATGAGAAAAGTTAAAGAATGTTATTGTTTATTGGATACAAAACAATGGAAGTTATGCAGGGCTCTGTGAGATTACATCCACAATGCTGGGAACTGTATTGGTCTCCTTATTTAAGGAAGGATGAAATTATATTGGAAACTGTTCAGAGAAGGACAGCACCACATCTCCACGTGACCTTGAATCGAAAGGACGTGGTGAATGATGGTCAGAAGAGAGGGTCGACAACAAGAGTAGGTGGGGGCTTCCAACAGGTAACCCCCCCCCCCATTGCTGAGCCCCTAGATTGGAAACTGACTGCCTTTGAATGAAGAAATCTCTTCCCCAGGAGCCTGCAATAGGTCAGAAGAGAGGGTCGACAACAAGAGTAGGTGGGGGCTTCCAACAGGTACCCCCCCATTGCTGAGCCCCTAGATTGGAAACTGACTGCCTTTGAATGAAGAACTCTCTTCCCCAGGAGCCTGCAATAAAACATGTCCCAGGGTTTCCTTGTCATATTTCCCACAGGGGACTGTCCCTGACTGTTAATGCAGGCGGCAGTGTGGTGAGTTCCTTAAGAGCTCATTACACCCTCACTTAAGGGCCTCCATTGACAGTAGGCCAGGTTAGCTTTCTACTGGCCGCCTCACCAGAGGTGTAGAAACCTGTCAGCTGATTAATTCCTCCAATGTCATCAAACGTGCCACAAAGTGGGGCAGAAGAGTCAGGAATGTGCAGATTCTGTCAGATTGGTTCTTTAAGCAAGTAGTGGCTCTTGTAAGTATTCCAACTTTCTTGCCACACTTGATAACATCCCAAATGTTATAAAGGATAAGCATGTCCAGTGACTCGCTGTGACAAGTGTCCAAGGTGATTTGTATGTTAAAAATAAATATACTGCGCAGCTGTTAGAGACATTCAGCCAATGATGTCGTTTTCAGTAAAAACAATACCTCTGGCTTTGTTTCCAATGAATGATATGACCTGGAGGTTTTGATTGGATTACCACCCAGTAACTCACAGCTGGTCAGTATCGTCACTAAGAAGTGTTGGCAAGTCAAGATTTTTTCTGACATCCTGGTTTCTGGGTCAGTCATTTTTAAGCTTCAGTGGTGGCTTCTTTGGGCCACACATGGTGTGAACGTTGGGCCCAGGATTCAATCTTTCATCTTAACTCTAATCCTCCTGCTCCTTCTGCTTTGAACAGTGGTTTAGGCAGCCAAGGCAGCTGGTTACTGAAACTTTAACCACACGGACAGCAGAAGAATTCCCTGAATCCTGAGCCAAGAAAGAAATAATGTGGATCGCAAACCACATTGTTCAGTGTTGACAGTTCTGTTCTTTGGAACAGTTCTGATGAGGAGTCATGCTAGAATTGAAAAGTGAATTCTGTTTCTTTCTCTACAGTTGCTGCCAGACCTGCTGAGTTTCTCCAACATTTTCTGTTTGTTCCAGAGTTCCAGCATCCACAGTACTTTGTTTTTATAATGGACTGCATACAGTATTCCCAATGTTGAGCCAGTATAGGTGTGCAAGTTGGGAGAAAGCTTCTGTGAGCTTGAGCTTATCAAAAACTAGTCTGTCCTGCTCTTCAGATGCTGCTTGGCCTGCTGTGCTTTTCCAGCGCCACACTTTTTGACTCTTGACTCTCCAGCATCTGCAGTCCTAACTTTCTCTCTGGTCTGTTCATATGCCAGGTTGCATTCATCATGCCAGAATATACTTTGGTTTCCCAGTTACCAATGTCTTGATTTCAAATTTCTCATCCATGATTACAGGTCACTCCATGGTTCAGGAAGGCAGTTCACCGCTTCAAGGGCAGCTAGAGACAGGGAATAAATTCTGGTCCAGTCAGCGATGCCCACATCCATGCTCAAATAAATAGAAAGCCTTTCCAATCTCCTGCAACCCTCCAGCTCCACCAGATCTTGGTGCAACTCCAATTGTGGCATCTTGCACATTCCTGAATCGAATAAGCCTGTCATTGGTGGACGTACTTTCAATACGTTTCCAAGTTTTCTGAAAATTGTTTGATGAAAAAAAGTGTTTCAGTATTTGTAGACAAAAGTGCTTGAGGGCCATAGCTGGATTCCCAATCCGCACCAGATTAGCTGTTTGGAAAAATGACAAAGAAATGTGTTTCAGTAGATAATGATAGCTGATCATCTTTACTGCCACTGATGAATAATTGGTTTAATATTTCTCTTTGACAGGGATACATGAGGCCTCTGAAGCAGCCAGAGAATTCCTGTATCTGTGACCTGGCCCTTGTAGATGATATGTTTTTCCAGATTCCGGAAATCCTGGAGCACCATGAGAAGTTTCTGGAGCAAGCTCATCAATGTGTCCAGAACTGGCATGAGAAACAGAAAGTGGGAGACTTAATGATTGAAACAGTGAGTACTGTACAAAACTACATGGCTTCCAGTAAAGGACTGATTTTTGCTGAGCTAGAAAAAGAAATGGAAGGAACTTGGTTCCGCCTGGCTGGATGCCATTTACTTTATTCCTGCAGCTGTTTCTCCTTCAGATAGCAAGTCTGGAACAATGTCCAGCTGATTGTAGGGCAGTCTTGGAGAGCAGGACATGTTACACATGCAGATCATTTGATCAAAGTGCTTTGCTCCTCTGAAGACCCAGTGAGTATTTTTCAATGAAGGGGTCAACTTGACTCATTACCCTATTGACCCAAAACAGGAATCTATCAATAATGTTGTCAGTCATACTGAGACTGTTTGCCTAATATAACGGTGTGTGTGTGTGAAGTTCCAGTGTTCTTCATAATATAGTGAGATGTACATTGGTGTCAGCATTTCAAACTTAGCAGACTGAGATTCAACAAGCTTTATAAAGAGGTAGCCTTGAATACATTTTATATTGTAAATTTGAAAGTAGTAGTACAAAAACAACTTACATTTCTATAGAGCCTTAAATGCAAATAAAAGGGCTCCACAGAAGCACCAACTGAACAATATTGATCCTAAAGGACAGATAGTTAACTAATGATTTATCTTACACCCCTGTTCTCCACAAAAAAAGTTGATATTCTTCAAAAGCTTTTGCACTTAGCCAGAGATTCTGTAAACTTTTATGTTGTCTCGACCAGACTGTTTTTCTAACATAATATTTTATCCTTAAAAGGTTGATAATAGTGAAATACATATTGAAAAGCAGCATACCATTAAATAGAATTGGTTTACATGACTGGATCAATGTGATTTTGTTCAAGATTATGATATTATCTGAACTCTACAGTCATATTAATAATCTTTAACATTCTAGATTAAATATAACTGCTTTTCTGTATTGCAAAAAAACCTTTTTACCAAGGAAGATGCACTTTATCTCATGACCTGACTGGGGATAATAAATGTGGAAAAATAGAGAAGAGAATGATCTTTATTGAGAGGCATTGTAGATTAGGGAAAATAACAGAAAATGCTGAAGATGTTCACAGTAAGATTCAGGCTTCCTTTTCTCTTTTTCTTCCCTCTGAAAGGTTTATATTTCTGAAGGGTGTTTATTTCATTTTTCAAAATAAAGATGAACCTGTACATCACTGCACCTGTTTCAACTCAACAAAATAGGTGACAGCCTTGGTTCATTTCTCAGGGGAGAAAGTGAGGACTGCAGATGCTGGAAATCAGAGCTGAAAATGTGATGGTGGAAAAGTGCAGCAGGTCAGGCAGCATCCAGGGAACAGCAGAATCGACGTTTCGGGCATAAGCCCTTCTTCCTGAAGAAGGGCTTATGCCCGAAACGTCGATTCTCCTGTTCCCTGGATGCTGCCTGACCTGCTGCGCTTTTCCACCATCACATTTTCAGCTTGTTTCTCAGGGCAATGCTATGACCAATCAGAGTCAGGCACCCTGCTTTAACATTTAATGAAGATTGGCTTTTGGCTGTCAGTCACCATCTAATATTCTCAACTTGCATGGCAACGTTTCTCCCAATCAGTTTCCACTTGCCAAGCAATCAGCGCTTTCCCTTCATACAGTACAAATGTTGTTTTCTCGAAAATTGTCCTGATGAGTTCAAACCAAAAAGCTTCAACAAAGTGTTTTTGTTTGCAGCAATACTGAAAAATGCCTATGTAAAATTTCATCCCAGCTGTGGTTGTACTCCAGTGTATTGGGTTCACATAGGCAGTTTAATTGCAAATGTCATTATGATATCAAGGGATAAAAGGATGAGAGAGGCAAGCAGTGGTGAAATTGATAGGTAGTTATATTTGTGAAAACACTGTCCTCTTCCCCCCAAGTGGTCTTGAAACGCCCATCAGCCATGATTAAATGGCGGAATGGATTTAATGGTCCGAATGGCCTTGCTTCCACTCCTATGTCTTACGGTCTCATATTGCAGTAAACTGGGAGGAACCACAAAGTTTTGGTCCTATTGAGGGCCTGGTGGAACAGTCTGATTAACATTTCTTGAGTTTGCAGCAATGAAATTCAGTTTGCCTTATTATTTCTGAAAGTTAGAATGCCTGTGGAAGTTTTGCAGTCTAGTGATCTGCATTGCTGATATGAAACAGCCTCTGCCTTTAGAGTGTGTATTAATATATCTCCTGCAAGACTACCTCTACAGTTACTGGTGAACACCACCTCTTTATGTATCTGTCAAGGCAACAGGTCTGCATCATTTTCTTCAAAACACTGTCTCCAGTTTTGAGATTAATGTTGGTGCCAACACCATAAATTGAAACAGGCAGAAGCTGCATGGCAGCAGATTCAGTTTGAAAGACTTCCATTCCTTTGCTGTCAGGCCAGGATATCAAGATCTGCTAATTGAATCTACATCTGAACTCGTGGCATTTATTGTTCTTTAGGTTTTTAAACTTTGGGTCATCCTGAAATGCTGTTCCATGTTTGACTAGCCTGCGATTGGTTTATTGCAAGGGAAATACTACTGCAGCATTTGTTCTGCCAGGCTTTTTTTAAAGACCATATCTTGAAGACAGTATTTATCTCTTCCGCTATTGCTATGTTTGGGGCCAATCGCACACAAATTGACTACCATGCTTCCTACTTTACAGCACTTTCAAATACTTAATTGGCTGTAAATTGCTTTAGGACATCCTTAAGCTAGTTCTTGTTTCCTTCATCTGGAAGAATGCTGGAGAGAAGCTGTATTCCTATCTGACAGCCTGCACACATCTGTATTTCCTAATAGGTGAACAAAGCTCACTTTTATACACAGTTCAACCATGTAGGTGGCCCTCTAGCCCACAGAAGCTGGACTGGCAGATGTAGTGCCCCTCCTGGAATAAATGTTAAACAATAGCTCAGTGTCTTAGAGCAGCCATGCTTAGTACTAGAATAAGATGTGTTCGAAGTTAATGCCCAGAACCTCTTACACTGCTGATATCTTAACCTCAGCCCTGTCACCTTGGTGAAATGGTTAGGAGACGTATGTCATTTCTCCATAAGAAGGAGGAAGTAATGAAAGGCAGATCTAATCACTGAGCCATCCCGGCGGCCTGTCCAGTAGAGCAATGGAAGGAACTCACCTGTCTGCTATCCTGGTAACATATGGAATATGAAACAGAAAATGACAGGAAAAAATGTGGATTCATGTCTTATAAGAATTCAATCAGCTCATTAAATACAGCTCTCCTGCTCTAAACAAATTCATGAAAGGGAATCAAATAAATATCTGTGGTATTTGTCTGCGGTTGGCTAAAGCTGGTGTGTTATTGCCAACAGTGATGTTCAATCCAGAAGATACTTTGGAAGCCAAAGTGAAAAACTCTGGATTCTGGAAATAAAATCAAGTTGACAGTATCTGTAGAGAGAGAAATACAGTTAAAAACATGAAAAATATTAGAAACCCTATTGACAGAACCTGAACTCAATCATTAAAATCCCAATTGTCAGCCCTTCAAACATTGTATAAGACCAAAAGAGACTTCAGTAAGGCGCTCAACAAGTTTCCTCATGAGAGACTGGTTAGCAAGGTTAGATCTCATGGAATACAGGGAGGACTAGCCATTTGGATACAGAACTGGCTCAAAGGTGGATGACAGAGGGTGGTGATGGAGGGTTGTTTTTCAGACTGGAGGCCTGTGACCAGTGGAGTGCCGAGAATGTGTTGCTGGTAAAGCGCAGCAGGTCAGGCGGCATCCAAGGAACAGGAGAATCAACGTTTCAGGCATAAGCCCTTCTTCAGGAATCTTCAGTGGAGTGCCACAAGGATCGGTGCTGGGTCCACAATTTTGTTATTTATATAAATGATTTGGATATGAACATCAGAGGTATAGTTAGTAAGTTTGCAGATGACACCAAAATTGGAGATGTAGTGGACAGCGAAGAAGATTACCTCATTACAATAGGATCTTGATCAGATGGGCCAATGGGCTGAGAAGTGGCAGATGGAGTTTAATTCAGATAAATGCATTTTGGGAAATTAAATCTTATCAGGACTTATACACTTAATGGTAAGGTCCTAGAGAGTGTTGCTGAACAAAAAGACCTTGGAGTGTAGGTTCACAGCTCCTTGAAAGTAGAGTCGTGGGTAGAGAGAGCATTGAGTAATTGAGTATAGGAGTTGGAAGGATGTTGTGAAAATTGAAGAGGTTCAGAAGAGATTTACAAGGATGTTGCCAGGGTTGGAGGATTTGATCTATAGGGAGAGGCTGAACAGGCTGGGGCCGTTTTTTCTGAAGCGAAGGCTGAGGGGTGACCTTATAGAGGTTTATAAAATCATGAGGGGCATGGATAGGATAAATAGGCAGGGTCTTTTCCCCAAGTTGGGGAATCCAGAACTAGAGGGCATAGGTTTAGGATGAGAGGGGAAAGATATAAAAAGAGATCTAAGGGGCAACTTTTTCACGCAGAGGATGGTGCATATATGGAATGGGCTGCCAGAGGAAGTGGAGGAGGCTGGTACAATTGCAATATTTAAGAGGCATCTGGATGGGTATATGAATAGGAAGGGTTTGGAGAGATAGGGGCCTAGTATTAACAGCTGGTCAAATTAAATCTTAGCAGGACTTATACACTTAATGGTAAGGTCCTGGAGCGTGTTGCTGAACAAAAAGACCTTGGAGTGCAGGTTCACAGCTCCTTGAAAGTAGAGTCGTGGGTAGAGAGAGCATTGAGTATATGAGTTGGAAGGATGTTGTGAAAATTGAAGAGGTTCAGAAGAGATTTACAAGGATGTTGCCCGGGTTGGAGGATTTGATCTATAGGGAGAGGCTGAACAGGCTGGGGCCGTTTTTCCTGAAGCGAAGGCTGAGGGGTGACCTTATATAGGTTTATAAAATCATGAGGGGCATGGATAGGATAAATAGGCAGGGTCTTTTCTCCAAGTTGGGGAATCCAGAACTAGAGGGCATAGGTTTAGGTTGAGAGGGGAAAGGTATAAAAAGAGATCTAAGGGGCAACTTTTTCACACAGAGGATGATGCATATATGGAATGGGCTGCCAGAGGAAGTGGAGGAGGCTGGTATAATTGCAATATTTAAGAGGCATCTGGATGGGTATTTGAATAGGAAGGGTTTGGAAGGATAGGGGCCTAGTATTGACAGGTGGGATTAGATTACTATATCTGGTCAGCATGGACGAGTTGGACCGAAGGGTCTGTTTCTGTGCTGTACATCTATGACTCTAAATAAGAGCAGGAGTAGACTTTACTACTGAGTGATCTTGCTCCAACATGCAACAATATCATGGCCATACCTCTCCATCAACTTCACTTTTCTGCCCTCCATAAGAACTTATGAAATGGGAGTGGCCATTTGGCCCCTCAAGCCTGCTCTCCCTTTCTATAAGATCCTGGCTGATCTGCTTGTGACCTTGGCTCCACTTTACTGCCTATTCCCCATAATCTTTGACTCCCTTCTAAGACTGAAAACCTGCCTCTTAGCTCTTGATTCCGTACCCAAGAATCTGTTGATTTGTGTTGAATAAACTCATTGTTTGAACACCCAAAGCCTTTGAGAGACAAAATCCAAAGATTCTCAATTCTCTGAGTAAAGGTGTTTCCCTTCAATCACTCCATGTTTGACCCAAGGCTCTCATGAGGTCAGGAGCTGAGTGGTGGAACCCAAACTGGGCTTCACGGAGCAGGTTATTGCTGAGCAAGTGTCGCTTGGTAACACTGTTGATGTCACCTTTCATTATTTTTCTGATAATTGAGAGTAGGCTGATGGTGGTGATCTATGCAATACACAGCAAAAATTCAGCCTGCAAAAACGCATGACCACCAGCGTCAAATTCCATTTGTTTTTAAATTTTACTTATTTTTCTTTAACTGCTCTCTTAACCCACTCAGTCATTTATTTTGCAATCCAAAAGTTCAAATTAACTTAGAAAGATACTATTGCTTTTAACCTCTCAGCTTGTTATATCTGAACACAGCATGCCAAGGCATCCCCTTGACACGGCATCTGATTTAAGCTGTGAATGGGATTGAGGAAGATGATGCCACAGCCATCATTAGAACACAGTGAGCAGCTTTGTTCCAGGACAATAACCAGCACCTTTAATTTATTACTGCCTGCAAATTTCAGCCAAGATGTTCAATAAGATCTCCACTCCTGGTTGAAATCGTAACATAAAGTGAAAGTGGTCAGATCATCCCCTGGATCAGAAGATTAGGCACATTCCAGATATACTGAAGGGCATGAAACATCAATTTGAGGTATAATCTCAAAAGATAGCACATGTGGCTTGAACAGGTACAATGGGTTGTTTAGCCTCCTTCCTTCCTGTGTCATTTTACGATTCTGATTTTCGAAGAGGATAAGAAACGAGATTAAGTAACAAAATCAGAGTTTGCTGGAAAAGCTCAGCAGGTTTGGCAGCATCTGTGGAGAGAAAGCAGAGTGAACATTTCAGGCCCAGTGACCCTTTTTCAGTTCTCCAGCAATTTCTGACTTGTTTCTGATTCTAACACCCATAATTCTTTAGTTTCTTTTGAAAAAGCAATTTCTGAAGAAGGGTGACTGGACCCAAAACGTTAACTGCTTTCTCCCCACAGGTACTGCTTCTACATCGTAGAGTTTTTCCAACAATTTCTGATTTTGTTTCTGATTTACAGCATTATTTGGGGATTTTTTTTTTTTAAAAAGTGCTTTCTTTAAAGCCTTACAACTTTATATCTCTATATGAGGCTGTGCAGTGTCACTGAGGACCAACAGATACCTGCCATCGTACAGGTAGAAAGCTCCTGTACTCAGTGGGTTAGCAAGTGTGAAGAATTGCTCTGTCATCACTGGAATTCAGCTGGCTTCATCTTGCAGCTGTAGTATTTGCCGGGGTCTAAACATTCCCACAATATAAAAGCTAAACTGAAGAGGAGGTGCTGCAATTGGAAACATTGTGACTATTTTTGGAGCAAGAACCATCATTACTTAATAACAGCAGGACCAGGGACCACAGCAAGGTGAGAGTCAACTTATGTGGACAGGTATATCTCTCCAGCTTTGTTTTGATGGTCTTGGTAGGCAGAAGCAGAGAAATGGTTATAATTAATTACAAGATCAGTAGCTCTGTGAATTAGCTCTACTTCCAAAGTCAGTGTGGAAGTCACTATTCTGGAGTGCAGTGGATGACATGACATTAAATATATTTAAGGAGATGGACAGATTTTAAATTATTTGTAATTATTTATGGGTTAATTGGTTAAGAGGAGTGGCCAGGAAAGCAGAGTTCAGGTCAGATGAGGTCAGCCATGATTGTATTGAATGGCAGAGCAGGCTCAAGGGGCTGAATTGCCTGCTCTCACGTCAATTTCTAATGTGTATGTGGAACATCTTTAGGTCCCGTCTCAGTCACAGGAGAGTACGATGAGTGCACCAGCTTCCAATTTTTACAGCATTAAGACAGACTGCACTCATCTTCACAGCAGAAATGCACAATAGGTTGAATGTTGCCAGGGATGTGAAAAGAATATTAATCTTGTGGGAGAATTTAGAACTAGAAGTCTCCCTTGTGATTTGAACAAAAACAGTGCAGCACAAGAACAGACCCTTCAACCCAGCAAGTCTGTGCTGGCACATGATGTCTTTCAACACCAAAAGCCTATTGCCTTTACACAGCCTTTTTCCCTCTTTTCATATAAGTCAAGATGCCTCTGAAAAATTGCTGTTATATCTGTTTCCATCACCTCCTCTGGCAGTACATTCCAGGCACTTACCATCCTGTGTAAAAAACCTGCCTCTCATCTCCTTTAAACATACTCCGTTTACCTTAATCCTACATCTCTTTGTGAAGTAACTGCCCAGAAGCTGGTATCCTGTCACCGAGTCACCTTTTATTTGTGTACAGTACACTGGCTGTGACCAGCCAGCTCAGTCAGCCCCCTGAATGAGGAGATTCTAAATCCTCTCTTTATATGTTTTTTTAATTTTATTAACCAGTACAAATTACAAACATATAACATGAACAGCCATATAGAAGAAACAGCAATTTACAGGGGAAAGGGCAGTAAAGACGGACCCCAAACCCCACTGTACAATCAGTCTGCAGGGAAATGAGGATAAACCTCAAATCCCACCTTACATTAAATCGAGAAGGAAACAGTAAGTGCAATCTGACTGTTGGATAAACCGAACAAAACAGTGCATATAACACAGACACCCCTGGCAACCCAACAAACCACCCGTCCCTCTCACCTTCCCGCCACTCTAAGGCAGCCCTCCCCTATGGCCCTTCCAGCTCTCCGTCCACCCCAACATCTTCTGGCACCTCGAGGACAGCCCATCCCATTTTCCCAACACCACCTCCCTCCCTCCCCCCCCCCATTAAAGTTCCATCCACCTGCAATGTGACTTGCCAGTTTTTATACTCTCTGCCCCAGCTGATGAAATCAGGCATGCCACAGGTCTGCTTGACCACCTTATCCAATTGTGTTGCCACTTCCAAGGAACTGTGTACCTGTACATCTGGATCCCTCTGCCTGTTAATACTTTTCAGGCTTCTGCTATTTACTGTATACTTTCCTCCTGCATTAGAACTTCCAAAATACATCACCTTGCATTTGTCTGGATTAAATTCCATCAGCCATTTCTCTGCCCTTGACTCTAGGCTGTCTATATCCTCCTCACTATCTGCAGGTTGAATCTTTGCATTATCCACAAAGTTACGAATCAGCTCAGCTACACTCTCCTCCAAATCATTTATGTGTGTTACAAACAACAGAGGTCCCAACGCTGATCCTTGTGGTACACCACTGGTCACAGACCTCCAATCAGAAAATTGCCCCTCCACTGCTATTTTCTATCCCAGTAATTTCCTCCCTTACTTTCCTGAGTATCCTGGGATATATCCTATCAGGTCCTGAGGACTTGTCTATGTTAATGTTTTCACAAAATCCAACGCTGTCACCCTTTTGTATTGACGTGCCCGAGAATATTAACATACCTGTCCCAAGACTCACCATCTGCCATGTCCCTCTCTTTTGTGAATACTGATGCAAAGTATGCGTAAAGTACCTCACCCACTTCCTCCGGCTCCACACATAAATTCCCTCCTTTGTCCCTGAGTGGATCTACCCTTTCCATAGCTATCCTCTTCCTCCTTACATATGTATAGAACACCTTGGGACTTTACTTAATTGTGTTTGCCAAGGATATTTCATGGCTCCTTTTAGCCCTCCTTGTCGAAATTATTTCTGCATTCTTCATATTCTTCGAGGGCTCTATCTGTCTTCAGTTTCCTAAACCTTACGTACGCCTCCTTTTTCCTTCAGACTAATCTCACAACTTGTCATCCAGGGTCTCCAATGCTTACCATCCTTATCCTTCATTTTCACAGGAACAAATTCTCTTTCTCTCACAGAATAGGTGAGACATTCGTGACCGTTTTGAATTCTCTTCCTCAAAAGGCAGTGGAAGTAGAACATCTGAATTTTTTTTAGGCGGAAGTAGATCGATTCTTGGTAAGCAAGGGTTTAAAGGTTATCAGGGGTAGCTGGAATGTGAAGTAATCTGAGCAGCGGTGATCAGACAGAATGACAGACCGCACTTGACAGGCTGAGAGATCCACTTTAGCTCCAAATTTGTGTGTTTCAGTGCCATACTACACCGTGAGAGGCCAAAAAAAGACATCAGTTTATATGGTGCCCACATGACGTCAAGACTTCTGAAATTACTTTTCAGCCCAGGAAGTGCATTTGAAGTGTAGTCACTTCAATAATGTGGCAGCCAATGTGCACAAAGCAAGATCCCTTGGACATTTGGATGCTGTGTGGAAACCACTTATTCTTCAACAAAAACAGAAACATTTACACTCACATTTGGGGACACTACATGATGAACTGAAGGTCATTTGGTGGGTTCTTGCTGCATTAGTGACTGCTGATACATTGTAAGTGACTAGTTGACTTGTTGCAAGGTGATTACTGGAAAACTATTTACCATTGAGCCAGGGTAGTCAGCTTAAGAATGGAATATACTGCAGGAAACACAGTAGAATGTTTAATATTTAGCAATTTTGAAAATATATTTAATGCGTTAAACAGTTTTTTTTGTCAGTTGCTGGCACGAATCAAGTTGAGGTGATTATCATTGTGAGGAAGAGGCTTGTTCCCTCCAGATCTTGCTTGTGTTTCACCAATTTTCCTCAGATCCACAGGAGCACTCTGATACTGTACAATTGAAATGTAACTTGTTCCCACATGAGATCTTCCAAGAATGGATACTTATTTTAGACTGTGCAGTCCTCACTTTTCCATGGGTCTGTGCTTTTTAACAGCTTGGAGGTGGTACACAGATGAACAAATTGAAATAAATGCTTTTATTTGTTCATGAAATGTGATCATTACTGGTTAAGCCAGCCTTTATCGTCCTGCCTAATTGACCCTAGGAGAGGTGGTGATGCACTTTCTCATTGAGTTCTTCTGGTGTAGAGACACTGCAGTGATATTGGGAAGAAAATTCAAGGATTTTGACGCAGTGACAATGAAGGAATGGAGATGTATTTGCAAGTCAGATTGTTGAGTGGCTTGGAGGGAACTAACAGGTAGAGGAGTTCCCTAACATCAAATACTCTTATCCGGCAGGATAATGGAATTCAGTATTGCTGGAGAAATCTTAGTGAGTTATTGTAGGGCACCTCGTCAACATGACCAACTGTGCATGGGTGGAGAAAGGGGTGAAAGTTGACTGTGGTGATGTGAATAATCAAACGGGTTGCTTTGTCCAGGACGGTGGTCATCTCATTGAGTGTTGTTGGAATTGTATCCATCCAGGCAAGTGGGGAGTATTCCATTGAACTCATAAATCATGCCATGGTTTTGAGGAGTCGGGAGGTGAGTAATTTGGTGCAATATTCCTAGCTTTTGTAGCCACTGTAGTAATATGGCTAGATACATCATCTTTCCCTCTCTGCCATTCCATGCTAGATTATTGGTAATGAGGAATTCAGCAATAGTAATGTTGCTGAATGTGAAGAGATGATGGTTTGATTTTCTCTTGTTGAAGATGATCAATGCCTGACATTTGTGTGGCACGAATGTTACTTGCCACTGGTCAGCCCAAACCTGGATATTGTCTAGATCTTGTTACATTTGAATATGGAGTGCTTCAGTATCTGAGGAGTCACAAATGGTGTTGAATGTTGTGCAATCATCAGTAATCAATCCCACTTCTGACCTTACGATGGAGGGAAGGTCATTAATGAAGCAGCTGAAGATGTTTGGGTCTAGGACACTACCCTGAGGAACTCCTGCAGAGATGTCCTGGAGCTGAGATGACTGACCATCATCTTCCTTTGTGCCAGGTATGACTCTAACCAGTGGATAACTTTCCCCTGATTCCCATTGACTCCAGTTTTACTAGAGCTCCTTGATGGCAGACTCTGTCAAATTGACAGAGGGGAATTTTCACCAAGACCTGAGTGTCCTTGTGCACCCTTTACTGAGAGTAAGCATGCAGCTGCAGCTGGCAGTAAAGAAGGTAAACTGTATGTTGGCCTTCAGAACGAGAGGATTTGAGTACAAGAATAAGAATGTCTTGCTGCAATTATACAGGGCATTGGTGAGGCCACACCTGGAATATTGTGTGCAGTTTTGGTCTCGTTGTCTGAGGAAGGATGTTTTTGCTGTTGAGAGAGTGAAGTGAAGGTTTACCAAATTGATTCCTGGGATGGCAGGACTGATGAGAGATTTGACTTGGTTAGGATTATATTCACTGGAGTATCGAAGGATGAGGGGTGATCTCACGGAAACCTAGAATATTATAACAGGACTGGATAAGTTAGATATAAGAATGATGTTCTGATAGTGAGGAGTTCCAGAACCAGGGGGTATAGATTAAGGAGAAGGTGTAGAATCTTTTAGGACTGAGATGAGGCGAAATTTCTTCACCAAAGAGTGGTAAGCGTGGAATACATTGTCATGGAAAGTGGTTGAGGCCAAAGCATTGTGTGTTTTCACGTTAGTGGGTTGTGGTACATTTTGTTTCTAGTCACCTGCAATAAAAACTAGTTTTGACCATCCAAAGTCATTTGACATTAACTTCCTTGTGTTTCTTGCCTGTCTGCAAGAGTCCCAGGGTTAAGATGGCTGATTGTGGTCATCAGTCAGATTGTGGTGGAGGAGGGAGATGGGATTGTTTCAAATGAGATCAGCGGTCATAATTAAACTGTAGCTGTCCAGTGTTACCAGGTCTCACAGTGGTATCACAAGGCTTGTGGTTTTGTCAATATCTTTTGGGAAAGATCACAATATCAAAGTATTTCTTGATAAGCTGACAAGTGCAGTTTTTCCTCTTTGTGACACTTGACTCACATGAGTTATTGAATGACATTGCTACTTTGCACTCCACAACCTGTTGCTTCCCTTCCCTCACACCAGTCCTTGCAATCCAAAGTCCCCATTCAGCACTTTTCTGCACTTGGATCCACTCTCGAGGCTCAGTTTGGTTTTGAGGTAGTTCTGTACTTACCCCAGTTGTTTTCTAGTTTGACTCTACTCTCTCATCGCCTTTTCTGTCTGCCTCTCTCTGCTCATTGCTGCTTTATACCTGGCCTAGCCAACTCTGATAGCACCAGCACGGTGGCTCAGTGGCTAGCACTGCTGCCTCACAGCACCAGGTTCGATTCCAGCTCGGTTGACTGTCTGTGTGGAGTTTGCACATTCTCCATGTGTCTGCGTGGGTTCCCTCCGGGTGCTCCAGTTTCCTCCCACAGCCCAAAGATGTGCAGGTCAGGTGAACTGGCCATGCTAAATTACCTGTAGTGTTCAGGGATGTGTAGGTTAGGTGTATTAGTCAAAGGGAAATGGGTCTGGGTGGGTTGCTCTTCAGAGGGTTGGTGTAGACTTGTTGGGCCGAAGGGCCTGTTTCCACACTGTGGGGAATCTAATCTAAAAAACAGTGACAGGTTTATCACATGACCTCCTTTTTATCATCGACCTGCCATCACTGCCCTGCTGTCCATCCAGAAGGTGCTCAGCCTTCCCTTGCCAGCAATTCTTTAACTAAAAAAGAAACCGAAAGAACTGCAGATGCTGTAAATCAGAAACAAAAACTGAAGTTGCTGGAAAAGTTCAGCCGACCTGGCAGCATCTCTAAAGAGAAATCAAGAGTTAATGCTTCGGGTCCGGTGACCCTTCCCCGGAACAGTTCTCCTCACAGATGCTGCCAGACCTGCTGAGGATTCTTCAACTGTCCATCAAAAAGCCATTTCTCCTATTAACATGATGAAACAATTTTGTTTCAGCAGGGAGAATTGAAAGGTAAATTAATAGAAATCCTAACAGCCTTCTGACTTTCCTCCCAAGTTGCACACTCCAATTGCGCAGGATAATTAGCTTTTAGATTCTGGGAGGCTTTCCAGGACAAACCTGGAGTTTTTGTCTGTTCTCTTCCTTGCAGCCCTGCTCTCTCGTATTAGTAAAGAGTTAACACAGCTGCATTCCACAATGGGCATGCTTTCACAACGGAGCTGTAAGTCTGCTGTCTAATATGTTTTGCATTAGCCTTTCAATAACAACAAAAGTAGACTCACGATGTCTTTCAAGCAAGTATTGGAGCTGATCTGAAATGTCAAATTGGGATCAGAACCAAAGCCACTGATTCTTGATTTTTGGACAGCATTGTGGAATGCAATCCCCAAAACCACCGTTTAAAAAACCTGGAATCCGAGTAATACACATGGAATTTCACTTATTCAGTCACGATGAAGCATGGCCCCAATAAAGAGTTTCATTTTAAAAACCAGTGGGGGCAAGAAAAGTTTGGGATGGGGGAGGAGGATGAACAGAGTGGAAGGCAAGCTGATGTGTGTGATACAATGATCTGGATCTGTTTTAGCTACGTTAATGTAGCTGTTTAAGTTTACATGTAATTCACTGTATTAAATAATCAGTCAGCGTTAGCACCATATTCAGCAAAACTAGAAATCTTCAGTTTTAAAATAAAACATTCAATTTAATACATGCACACACTCTCTTCTCTATCTCTGTTACTATTCTAGTAATGCTAGAATCCTAAAGACTGCACATGTGCAACCACATGTAAAAATTTAGTGGTGTCACACAGTCACTTGAACAGTCTGTACAACAAAATATTATCTAGGTCACATGGGTCAGGGTGGAAGAACGACATTCAGGTCAGATGACACTTGGTTATATGTTTTGTGAGCCTCAGTGTGTTCTGTCTTCAAGTTCCTGAGCTGTTATCCGTGATTTACTTCCGATTTCGCAAATGTGCTGTCTTATTTTATCTGACTTTTCTTCTGTGGCACCAGCTTCTCCTGCACAAAAATAGAAACAGCTGGTAAAGCTCAGCAGGTCTGGCAGCATCTGTGGGGAGAAATCAGAGTTAACCTTTCGGGTTGAGTGACCCTTTCTCAGAACTTCTATGTTGACTGGCTAATGTGATTGTACTTCATGTTGGAGGTGCCATCTTTTTGAATGAACTTAAACATCATTAAAACAGATGATCTGATCATTTATATTCATGTGTAATCTTGAAGGATACACCTCTTTGTTGCGACATTTGTCTATCTTACAACAATAGGCATGCTTGAGAAAGCCTGGGATTTCCCCCGAGAACGCTGAAGGAGACTTCTTAATGTGTTCTTTCCTTAGTTGTTTTAGCTCAAGCTTTCCTTTTGGCTTTTCATTAATCTTCACAGAAACATCTGGAAACAAAAAACAGAATCAAGATTAGTCAGCATAAATTTCAAAATGGAAGGTCAATCTTGACCAGTTGTACTGAATTATTTGAAGAATATAAAGGTTAGATAATGGGAAATGTGAGAGATCAAACATATTTTGATTTGCACAGGCTTTTAGTAGAGCCCATCACTAGGGTCAGAATAGGTGAAGTCAGGAGGTAAGTAACAGAATGGCTAAAAAACTAACCACAAAACAGAGAGCAAGAATTAAAGGCAGATCATGATATGACTGTGACGACAGCAGGGTATGGTCTTTCTGTAGTCCCACTACTTCACAGGTCACAACATAAATTTACATGTTTCCCACAGTTCCCAATATGGGCATTAATATGTGTTCTCTATATTACAATAAAGATCCATATACCTGGTTTCTTCAACAAACACAAAAGTATAGATTTATTATGAACAGAACTTATTGAATGGTGATACAAAAAGGGTTTAAAACACTTAGCTCATAAGATGAAAATATATGTTTTTCCCCAAAAGTAACCCAGAACACACACTCACAAGCACTTGTGTAAACACAGGGGTTGAAAGAGGAGAAATGAATTTCCTTCTGCAGAGATTCACAGAAAAGCTACACGTTTGTCCCATAGGTTTTAGTTCTTGAAAGCAGAAAATGGCCAATGTGTGAAATGCTCAGACAACTGTCAGTCTGATGATCTTGCACAACAAAACAGAAGTGTCCAAATGCAAGCAGGTGCTTCTGAGATCTTTGCGAACACAGCTTGTTCAGGAAGCAAAATATTGGGATATCTTCCGCATGATATTCAGGAGAACAGTTATCGTTCAGACACAACCAGGCACCAGAAACCGCACTGAACCCCACAACAAGAGGTTTCTCAATAACAGAAGAGCAAAGCTTTCCCCAGGCTGAGCACCAACTGAAAAGTCCAAGCAATCTCCAAAGAAAAAGTTGAAATCAGATAGTTGTAAATCCAGACAGGGGTCTGCAGTAAACAATCTGTCAACTGGCCATGAAGCTTAGGAACAGAAGAGGCTGTTTGACCCATTAAGTCTCCTCCACCATTCAGTGAGATCATGGCTATTCTGATAATCCTCAAAAACAAAAAAAAATGCTAGAAGAACTCAGTAGGTCTGGCAGCGTGTGTGGGGAGAGAAACGGAGTTCAGAGTTAAATTTTTGATACAGTTTGACTCTTCTTTGGACCCCCTCAAATCCCCTTACTTGCCTTTCCCCAAATCCTGGCCATCTCGGCTTGAGTATATTTAACAACCCAAACTCTACAGCTGTCTGCGGTAAAGAATTCTACATGATAACTACTGCTTGAGAGAAGAAATTCCTCCTCGTCTCATTCTTAAATGCTCTGAAGTTATTCCCTCTGATTCTAGACTCTCCCACAAGGGAAACAACCTCTCTACATCTACCTTGTCAAATTCCCTCAGAACTTTATATGTTTTAATAATGACACCTCTCATTCTTCTGAACTCCAATGAGTATAAGTCCAACCTACCCAACTTCTCCTCATGGGAAAGTTCCTCCATACTCAGGATCAACCTTCTATGGACAGCCTTCAGTGCTGTGTATATCTTATTTTGGATAACAGGACCAAATTTTTTCATAGTGCTGTGTATAGTTTTAGCAAGACTTCTTCATTATAATATTCCATTCCCTTTGAAATAAAGGCCAGCATCCCATTTACCTTCGCCTTTAGCCACTGAACCTGGACGCTAGCTTATCACAAGTTAAAGAAGTTCCTTTGTTCTTTTATTGAACTTTTGATAAAGGAACGCAGAAGTTGGTAAATATGAAGCTACTGTGACCTGTCCGATTGGCAGTGGTACCGTGCAAGAATTGGTACTGGGACTTCTTTGTTTTCAAGTTATATTAATGATTTGCAGTTGGAAATTTGAAACACATTTTCAAGGTTTAGTGCAAGGTGATGCATTTTGGTAAGAAGAATGGAGAGGACATAAACAGCTTTAGTAGTAAGAATCAAAATTCGGCTCATAGCAAAGCAATTTAGGTGGAGGAGTGACTCTTAATTAAAGCCGACATTAAGATAAGATAGGGCTTGGGTTAGATTCAGGAAACTAGGATTTGGAAGTGGGTTGGATTGGGAAATCATAAAGCCACAATACTAATTGTGGGAGATGTATACAGACCCCTGAACAGTATCCAAAAAATATGCTGGTGTATAAAAGAAGATATAATGGGGCTTTTCAGAAATACAGGATAATCATGGAAGATTTTAACCTACATAAAGATCGGAAAAATTAGATGCTGAAAGGTAACCTAGAGGAGGAGCACATAAAATGTTTTTGGGATGGTTTCTTAGAACAGCATGTTCTGCAGCCAGACTATATTAGACCTGATATCTTGCAATTAGGTAGGATTATTTAACAACTTTACAGTGAAGGCATCTCTAGGTAGCAATGATTAGAATATGATTTGAATTTTACTTCTGGTTTTAAAAACAGAGGAATACATCAGAACTGGTATTTTAAACTTAAGTAAGTGCAATTAAGAGGGTTTGAAACTATAACTGATGTGAACTGGCATATTAGTTTAAGGGATAGGTCAATAGAGGTGCAGTGGCTTACTTTTAAAAGATATGTCAGAAAACACAGAATAGAAACATTCAGATGAGATTGGTTAAAGGAATTGATCAACAGTATGCACTTAACTAAAAAAAATCAAATTTAAAAATAAAGCATATGAACCTGTAAGGATCAGTGATTGTTCAGAATCATGGACAGAATATAAAAATAGTGAAGATTAGCTTAAAAAAGGAAAAATTACAATTGAAGAGAAAGCTAGCTAGAGATGTAAAATCAGATAGTAAGAATCTATAGATATTTAAAAAAGAAAAGAGTTAACAAACTAAACATTGGCCCTGTAGAGAGAGTGTTTGGCTAATTAATATTGGCAGATGAATTGAACAGGTATTTTGCATCACTCTTTACGATATAATATATACATAACTAGTTCTAAATGGGGAAATGGAAGCCTGGGAGGATCTCAAGACAATTACAATTGCTGAAGAACTGGTACTCAGCAAATTGTTGGAGATACAAACTGACAGGCCCCTGAGTCCTGATGGATTTCATCCGAGGGTCTTAAAGCCATGGTGAGTGAGGTGGTCGATACATTGGTTTTGGTTTTCCATATTTTCCTAACGAAAATATGTATGAAGAATGGTAGAGATGGTGAATCCTAAAGCACATCAAAAATTAAATGTTCATAGAAGGAGTTGGACTGATTAGGGATGATGAAGGGGATTTATATAAGGGGAGGCAAGAGGCATGGTTGAAGAGGTAAATTAATAATTTATATTTCTGTTTAACAAGGCAGAACATTCTACCCAGGCCATGGTGACAGAGGAGGAAGTACTGTCGCGAGAAGGGTTCAGAATTGATAAGGAGGAATTGTTGGATAGGCTATTGATACTAAAAGTTGACAAGACTCAGGACCAGATGAGATACATCCAAGGACACTGAAGGGAGAGAGTGTGGAATTTGCAAGGGCACTGTTCATAATCTTTCAATCTAGACTTGGGCAATTCAAAAGAAAAGGACTGTAGAATTGCAAACACCACTGCCTTGTTCAAAACAGCTGTAAGGACAAGCCCAGCAGTTACAGGATAATCAACTTAACTTCAGTCATGGGGGCACTTGCAGAAATGACTATAGTTATCACATGATCAAAGGTGGGTTGACTAGGATCCAGCATGGAATTCTAAGTTGTGTAGGTAACAGAAAAGGTGAATAAGGGTTGGTGTAGCAAACATGAATGTTCAAAAGTCACATAACAAAACAGTTACAGTTCATTGATTAAAAAGGGAGGAACAACATGAACACAAAATTGGCTGGGTAATACAGAACAGAGAGTAATGGTTACTGGGAATTTTTGGGCTGGAAGAAAGTTTGCAATGGAATTCTCCAGGGATCAGTCTTGGCACATTTACTTTCCCTGATGTAAATGCTAATAATCTGGATCTTGGTGTGGAGGGTACAGTTTCAAAGTGTACAGATGATATGAAACTTGGAAAATGTTTAAGCTGAAGTAAGACAGCGTAGAACTCTAAAAGGACGCAGATAAGTTGGCAGGTCTAACATGGACAAATATGAGGTGATACGTTTTGCTCGGAAAAACATGGACAGATAGTGTAAAGTAGGGGATACAATATTTAAAGGTGTGCAGGAGTAGAAGTCAAAGGAAAAGGCAGGAGAGGGATAATGAGTCATAATTCTCTTTGGATAGCTAGCATAGTCAGGATGGGCCCAATGACCTCTGTCTGTGCTATAACCCTTTTTGATTCTGTGAGATTCAGGGAAAATAACATTATAGAATAATGAAAGAATAAAATAGCAAATGCACCATCTGTGTTCAAAAAGGGAGGAAGACTGAAAACAGGGAACTACAGGCCAGATACCTTAACATCTGTACGTCTTTCACAGGGAAGAGGTTAGAATCATTTATGAAAGACAGGACACTTCGAGGACTTTGAGATATTCAGGCAGAGTCTGCACTGTTTATGAATGGGAAATCATGAGTTCGGTGTCAATATATTGATGTGGATGGAAGATTGGCCAGCCACAGGAAACAGAGAGTAGGCATAAATGGTAATTTCCTGGCTGGTGAGAGATCATGAGTGTTGTGCCAAAGGGGTTGGTACTGACAGATCTCAATTTTTCACAATTTTACAATTTATATAAGGCACTTAGATAAAGCGACTGAATGTGTGGTGACCAAATGTACTGAGTGACTGAGCAATATCCTGACAAATACAGTGTAATTTTGGAACATGTAAAATTGTCTGTTTTGGCAGGGAAAATCAAAGCATAATATCTATTTAGTGGGTGTTTGTAGAGCTCTGAGATGTAGAGGGACCTTGGTGTCTTCATGAGTGAATCATGGAAGGCTGGTATGTAGGTATAGCAAGTGATGAAGGAAGCTACTAGAATATTTGGAGAATTAAATACCACAGTATGGAGCTTATGCTTCACTTAAACAGGACACTGCTGAGACCTCAACTGGAGTAGTGTGCACAGTATTGATCATCTTATTGAAGGAAGGATGTGAATGCAATCCCTTGTACACTCAGTGTGACCAATATCTGGAAAAGGTTGCCAAGTGGTTGAGGCCTGGAGATGGGACTAGTTTAAAGAATGGCCAGCTGCTTTATTGGGAAAGCAGTAAGGTGAGTAACTGCATGGAATGAGACTACATGAGATGAAGAATCTTCTTAAAACTGAACTGAGCTCTTGATTACAACTTCCTGGCTGTTGTGATTTTACAACATTGTGAGGCACATATGGCAAATTGAACTTTACATGCAGAAAGTCAAGCAAAGTTGCTGTGAAATACTCCTCTGTATACACTAGCTTTTGTGCCAAATCCTAATACTAAGGATAAGAAGCTCCTCTGAATTGGACAATGCAGTGTGCCAGAAAATGTTCCCCCCAGTCTGCAAGGAGGTCTTTACAGACCATTGAGGTTTGGCTGTTGCCTGGGATTACTTCATAATCAAGTTAAGTATTAAGGTTGAAGTGTACTAGGGATAGAAATCTTTGAAAGGATTTGGCACAAGGCAAGGTAGTGTGTTTGCTCAAGATGTAGATACTTAATAAATATATTACATGTATAGCACATATTAATCCCCTTTGACTGAAAGCAGTCAGTACAATCTTGATGGTATGCAAATAAGGATCCCCTGCAGTGCTGCCTTTAAAGAAATATACAATTTTTCATTCACTAAATGTTAGTGATCAGAGATTGAAAATATTTTCATTTTGGCAATGCATTGTCCATCAGGCTGTGAAAGGGCAGCTAAAAGGGGCCTTTCTGACTTGACAACATGCCTTATCCCCAGCTGAGAAAGGGCATCCTCTGAAACAACAGTGAGATTAATTTCACTTCCAGACCCAAACGTTATGTTGGCTGTTGAAACTTCATGCTAAATGGCATGGATAGTTTGCACAGTCTATCCACTAAGAACTGAACTGAGAAGGCCAGAGGTATTCACATAGGATACAGACACACTGCACATAAAGTTCAGAGCAGGAAACAGACATAGCCTGGACCAGATCGGAACTCAGACTCTTGAGGTAAGTGGACAAAGCTGAGTTACCCAGAGCTATTCATCGAGAAAGGAAATAGAATCACAGTCAGAATAGTACAAATTCCAAGCTGATAATGCAGCACATTGAGAACCATAGCTTAAATCTGCTGGGAAGGTTAGGTTTATGGTCAGCTTCGTTCACCTGAAGGAATTAGTGTACCACCTAGTCACACTGATAGGTAGAACTAGAAGTACGTTCCAGGCCCTGAAGAAACATTAGAACGTTTCCATCTTCAGTCTCTGACGGAGAAATAGTGGATTCTTATTTGTATAATTGTTCCATTCCCAATAAGTCTTAGGCATTTATAAAGATCCCACAGCATTTCAGCTGGTGAGAGGTCAATTTCAGCCTTATAGAGCTGGAGTAGGAAGAATTCTGCTGTATCCCACAAACCCATTTCCTTGAAAGATTAGAAATGATAGGTTATGGACTTTAGCACAGAAAGACATCTTTAGTTTATTATTACCTGGGATGTGGATGTTACTGACAGGGCCAACATATTTTTGCTCATCACGAATCGAGTGGCTTGCTGAACTATTTCAGACAATATTTCAGAATCGACCCCATTGTTGTGGATCTGAAATCCCATGTAGGCCAGATCACAGCAGATTTCCTTCCCTCAAAGATATTAGCGACCGGGTGGATTTGTACATCCATCACCATTAGATTTTTGGTCACCATCACTGAGGTTAGTTTCATATTTCGGATTTGTTCTTTCAATTTAAATTTCTCCTGCTGCTGTGGTAGGATTTGAACCCTTGGCCCCAACATATAAGTCTGGGTCTCAGGGTTTGTGTTTCAGTGATGTTACTGCCACGCCTGTCACCAATGAATGTGTTCCACTCTGGGGGTTTTGAAATTCTAAAAGAAAGAAGTAAAAAACTTGGCCATTCGATCAAGCATTCTCATTAATCCTGTGATAACGGACTTCCTTGAGGTCAATGTAAACCCTGAACAAGAAGCAGTTGGAGAATCAATGAAATACAGTTTGGATTTCAACATGGTTGGTTTTGACAGTTTTCAAGTTTATTTATTCATGAGTTACTGGCTAAGTAACTACTTGACCAAACCTAATTGTCCTTGAGAACCTGGTGATAGAGAATCACATACTTAAACCACTGCAATCCGTAAGGTGTAGGGGCACACCCACAGTGTTGTTAAGATGGAGTTTCAGGAATTTGATAAACCTTAAAGGAATGTGAAGGGGTTTCGCAGGTGGTGGTGCTCCATGTGTCTGCTGTTTATGTTAGTGGCCTCTGCTACACTTGGTTGAAAGATGAGCATGATCTTTCTGGGGAGCGATGACTAGAGGTTTGTGAGGCCCTGTCAAAGGAATATTGACATGTTGGATGTGATCTTAAATGGCAAATTAAGAGTATCTCACATAAAATGCATTGAAATAATGTTGGAACCACAAACTTGGTGTGAAAATCACCACACTCATTGAAGCATTGTGACTGGACTAAAGAGAATAGTAAGAGTGTTTGAATAAACATTATGGAGGTAAGTTGTCAGGTTCATCAGTCAAGCGTTTGACTTGAGATAGCACAAACCCTTATTATGGAGGAAGTGATGGGTCAAGTGAGAGGAAACATTAGCTTTGTAACAGGAAGACATTAAATGAAGTTGTTTTCCTGCTGTTTCCCGAATACAGTGGGTGTCTGCGAGCTAACAGCACAGAACCAAGTGCTACAGGAGCTGTGGTAATGTTGCAGCGTTGTTCACACAGCAAAATGGTGATAACATAATAGCTTTGGCCTACAGTTTCCACCAGAAGCAGATATTTAACATGGTCTCTGCTACACTTGGGTGAAAAATGAGCATTGTGTTGCCTGTGCATAAAAGTCATATGCAAATAAGGATCCCCTGCAGTGCTGCCTTTAAAGAAATATACAATTTTTCACTCACTAAATGTTAGTGATCAGAGATTGAAAATATTTTATAAAAGTCATATTTTCAGATGTATCATTTCATATTAGAGTCTGTACAAGGCAGCTGTTAGAGAGGATTTGCAAAAGCTATACTTCTAGTTCTACACCACCACCCATCATCTCTCTGCAGTCTGGGATGAGAGGTGTGCCTTATGATGGGAGACCGAATACATTGGCCCAGTGCTCTCAGAAAAATGAGTGGCGATTCCATTGAAACCATAAGATACTAAAGGGGATTGACAGGATAAATACTCCTGGTGGTGAGTGAACCCAGAATACGGGAGCTTAGTTGGAGGATGAAGGGTCAATCATTTGGATGAGGAGAAATTTCTTCATTCAAAAGGTTATGAATCTTTGGAAACCTGTACCTCAGGAGGTTGTGAATATTGCATTATTAAATATATTTATGGCTTGGATGGGCAGATTATTTTTGTCCTGGGGATCAAGGGAAATGGGGAAGAGATGAGAACATGGAGGTGGAAGCCCCAGAGCAGTCACAATTGCCTTAAATGGCAGAGCAGGTTCAGTGTGCCTTAAGAAGTTGGGGGCCCAAAGTATGAATGTCTGATTTATGAACACTTGTTCTTGCATACACAATCACATACAGGGATGTAATTTTGAAGACCTGATGTGCAAACATTTCATGTACTTGAGAACAGCTGTTTTACATTGATCTGCATTGTTTTCCGACTCGTGTATAAATTGACTTGCAAATGGACACCAGATTGGAACCTGTTGCAGCCTGGGGGACTGCCTGTATTTCTGTTCCTATCTCTTGTATTTTTATGTCTTCTGAACTCAGGGTTGTTTACAAGCAACCCCTCTGGTTTTCTGGGATAAATATCAGCAGGGAAACATCAAAGGCTGTCAGGTCTAGGCCTCTCTTGCACATCTCCTAACAGGTAGTTACAAAGAAAGAATTGTTTATAAGGCAAATTTCACACTTTCAGGACTTAGTAAAGTACTTTCCAACCAGTCACCCATTTTGGAAATACTGTCATTGCTGTAATTAAAAATTGCAGTATCTGATTTGTGAGCAGAAAGTTGTTACAAGCTTATGGAATATAACCAGATTTTTTGTCTCTGGAGTCATTGATTGGGGAATAAATGTTCTTCTTCCAGTTGTGCATTGGAATCCTTTATATTGACAGGAGAGTGTAGAGAGTGCCTCTGTTTTGACATCTCATTAAAGTTAGTTGTCTCTATGTTTGCTGTAGAGATGTCACAATTGGTGTAAATGTTCCTGTGCCAGAGGAAAGTCTAGAAGTCCCTTCCCTTCACAAAAACAAAAGCTGTAGAGGTTAGATCAGTAAAACAATTTCAAATTGATCTGTTTTTACTGGGCAAGGATACTGAGGATTATGTTACCCAAAGGTGTTAAATGGACTTACAGTATACCTCAAGAGATAACTTAACTGATTGATGGATTAGGTTCAAGGGGCTGAATGACCAACTTCTGTTCCCATAATCTTAGAAACTGCAAAGTTGGCACTGGAGGCCTTGACTTTTTTTTTAGTAGTGAAATAGCCTCACCATTGTTGTCTTGCTGTTATCACAGCATGGCCCAAAGGCAGTGATACCAGCAAGTACCTGCGCCATGGACCGTCAGGAAATAACAGCTTCACATGAGAAAGCAGGATAAGGTCGCAGGTAGCCAGTTCAAAATCACCTTCTTTCAGATCAGCAAAAGGTTGTTCTGCAGAGATTCTCTTGCATGGCCACAGAATATATGTGGGTAGATTTAAGTTTCTACTGGAACAGAAACTAAAATAAGACAAATCAACGACTCTCTTTTTGTCTTTTATGGAACTGTTTACATTCGAAAGCCTATGGGGAATATCCTGGTTGGGACCTATTTCCCTCCTCTTCTCTTATAGCTTCACTAGTGCGCCCTCATGTGGTGATAATTATAAGTAGAAGCTGAGTCTTATTCGATTCACGGTGGGGTTGATATTAACATTGTGCAAATATAAAAATAGGTGGTAATGAATTGCAGCCTGTTTTACATCTCTCCGTGTTCTTTCTTCAATTCTCTCTACCAAGATATGGATAGGCTAGCAGAGTGGACAGGCAAGTGGAGAAGTGTGAAGTGATACACACTTTGGCAGAAGCAACGTAAGAATGCAATATATACTTAATGGCCTCAAGATATTGAGTGTGAAAGCAGGAAAGTTATGCTGAACCTTCATAAGGCTTTGGTTAGTCCACAGCTCGGCTATTGCATTCAATATCCATACTTTAAGAAGGATAGAAGGGTTGTTGAGAGCATACAGAAGAGATTTATCAGAATGATTCCAGGAATGGGATATTTTAGTTATCTCGGTAGATTGGAAAGTTTGGTGTTGTTCTCCGTCAAGCAGAGGACATTTGATAGAGGTGTGCATGGTTACTAAGGAGAAGGTGCTGGGGAAGCTAAAAGGTCTGAAGGTGGATAAATCACGCGGACCAGATGGACTACATCCCAGAGTTCTGAGGGAGATAGCTGTGGAGATTGTTGAGGCTTTGGTGGTGATCTTTCAAAAGCCACCTGATTCAGGGAGAGTCCCAGAGGACAGGAAAATGGCCAGTGTAACACCCCTATTTCAGAAAGGACGGAAGCAGAAGACGGGAAATTATAGACCGGTTAGTCTGACCTTGGTCATTGGTAAATTCTAAGAGTCCATTATTAAGATTGAGATTACGGAGCATTTGGAAGTGCATGGTAAAATGGGGCTGAGTCAGTATGGTTTCACCAATTGGAGGTCGTGCCTGTTAAAATTCTTTGAGGAGATAACTTTGAGAAGTTAGACAAAGGAGAGCCACTGGGTGTGATATGTTTGGACTTCCAGAAAGCCTTTGATAAGGTGCTGCACAAGAGGCTGATAACTAAGATAAGAGCCGAGGTGTTAGGGACAAGGTACTGGTATGGACAGAGGATTGGCCGGCTGGCAGAAGGCAGAGAGTGGGGATAGGGGGGCCTTTTTCGGGATAGCAGCTGGTGACTAGTGGAGTTCCACAGAGGTCAGTGTTGGGTCCACAACATTTCATTTACACATTAACAATCTGGACAATGGAACTGAGGACAACGTTGCTACATTTGCAGATGACACAAAGATAGATGGTAGGACAGATCATTTTGAGGAAGGAGAGAGACTGCAGAAGGACTTGGGCCGGCAAGGAGAGTGGGCAAAGAAATGGCAGAAAGAATACAGTGTGGGAAAGTGTGAGGTTATGCACTTCGGTAGGAAGAATGAAGACGTAGAATACGTTCTAGGTTACTGTGCAGGTTCACTTGGCAGTTAGAAAGACAAATGAATTGTTAGCATTCATTTTGAGAGATCTAGAATACAAAAGCACAGATATATTGCTGAGGCTGTATAAGGCTCTGGTCAGACTGCATTTGGAATATTGTGAGCGGTGTTGAGCCATGTATCTAAGGACAGAGGTGCTGGTGTTGGAGGGGGTCAGAGGAGGTTTACAATAATTATTCAGGGAATGAAGAGCTTGTCATATGAGGAGCAGTTGAGGACTCTGAGTCTATACTCAAAGGGGTTTAGAAGGATGAGTAGGGATCTCATTGAAACTTGTAGACTACTGAGAGGCCTGGGCAGAGTGGATATAGAGAAGGTGTTTCCATGAATGTAAGAGAGCGTGAACCATGGGCACAACCTCAGAGTAAAGGCACAACTGAGATAAGGAGGAATTTCTTCAGCCAGAGGGTGATGAATTTGTGGAACTCATTGCCTCAGAAGGCAGCAGAGACCAAATCTTTGTGTGTATTTCAGACAGAGATTGCTAGTTTCTTGATTAGTAAGAGGATCAAGGGTTACAGGGAGAAGGCAGGAAAATAGTATTGTAAAACATATCAGCCATGCTTAAATAACAGAGCAGACTCGAAGGGCCAAATGGTCTATTTCTGCTGCTATATCTTATGATCTAATGTCAGGCTTGGATACGATAGAGAAGAAAAAGCTGTTCCCACTAGCTGATATTTCATGAACCAGAAGACAAAGATTTAAGGTTTTAAGCAAGAGATGTAGAGTGGATGTGAGGAAGAACTTCTTTGCACAATGAATGCTGTTGATCTGGAACTCCCTGCTGTCAAAGATGATGGAAACCAAAACTGTTGTTGATGCTGGAAAGAAATAGTCAGGCAGGGCCACAAAGATCAATCAAAGGCTCTTATGACACAGTCATAGTGTCTCTACCTCTGAGCCAGAAGATCCAAGTTCAAGTCCCACTTGCTCCAGAGGTGTGTAATAACATCTCTGAACAGGATGCTTAGAAAATATACCAAAACATTCAGTCAGAGTGGCCACATGGCCTCCTTTTATGCTGCAAGTTACTCTCTAACCTTGGGTTTTGCAGTGATCCTGTTCCCCTTGCATAGGGGCCACAGCTACCACCGTTGCAACTTTTGATGTTTTCGGGAGCAGATGAGCCCTGTCAGTGACCTCCATGAGCAGTAGGCAGCCATCATTAAATCCCTCCCCCATTTCTTTCACTTTGGCAAGAGAAGCTGCTTAACTCCCTGCTGTATAAACTTAGAAAATAATTTTCATGATTCTGAGGGGCTGTAGAAGCTGGGATTGTTGTCTTTAGAACAAGGAAGGGGAGATCTGTGTCGAGGTTTTGTAGAGTATGTGGGTTATGTTAGAATTCATAGGGAGGAACTATTTCCACTTACAGAAGGCTCAATCATCTGAGGACATCGATTTGTGATCATCGAAAGTAGAAAGGAGGTCAGGAGAAATTAGGCAGTGAGTTGTTTCAATCTGGAAGGCACTGCTTCATAGGATGGTGGAACCAGATTCAGGAGTTACTTTCCAAAAGGAGTTTGCTAAATGCTTTAGGTGAAAAGATTTGCAAAATGATAGACCTCAAACATGTGATCTGGTTGGCATGGACGAGTTAGACCAAAGGGTCTGATTCCGTGCTGTACATCTCTTTGACCATCAACTGGATAACTGTGAAATACTGTCACAGACACAATGGGTAGAATGCCTCATCCTCTGATATATACTTCTATGATGGCTGTGATGCCTGCATTTATTCAGAAGCCAAATATTTAACCGGACACAGCTCTTTCCTGTTTATATTAGCCTCTCCCCTTTATTTACTCATGGGCAGGGAATAGGAATCTATTTCTGAATGATGTGAAAGTGGCATGTACGGAATGCAAAGATCCATATTTCCTGCAGTCTCTATTGAACTGTTAACCCAATGCTCCGACTTATCTTTCATGCTGAGGAGTCTTTTGCCACTTGTTAGTTTAGTGTATCAATCCCGTGTCTGCTTGTACGTGATATATAATTTATCCCCTCGTGATGAATCTAATAGTTTCAAAGTAGTTACACAGTGTGTTGTGTCACTTCCATTAATATCTGGATTCCTTTTGCAGTTCTCCAAAGATGTACTGGCCAATTCGTACTCTGCATACATTGATAACTTCCTTAATGCCAAAGAAGCTGTGCGATTGGCCAAGGATGCAAAACCAGCATTTATTAAGTTTTTGGAGGTAAGGACACTTATTAGACCTGCAGCAGGACTGGGAGCAGATTGATGTGGATTAATGATGGGGCTGAAATTGATCGATGTGGAATAGTGATGGGCCTGAAATGGATCGATGTGGATTAATGATGGGGCTGAAACGGATCGATGTGGATTAGTGATGGGCCTGAAATGGATCGATGTGGATTAATGATGGGGTTGAAATGGATCGATGTGGATTAATGATGGGGTTGAAATGGATCAATGTGGATTAGTGATGGGGCTAAAATGGATCAATGTGGATTAGTGGTGGGGCTAAAATGGATCGATGTGGATTAGTGATGGGGCTAAAATGGATCGATGTGGATTAGTGATCGGGCTGAAACGGATCGATGTGGATTAGTGATGGGCCTGAAATGGATCGATGTGGATTAATGATGGGGTTGAAATGGATCAATGTGGATTAGTGATGGGGCTAAAATGGATCGATGTGGATTAGTGATCGGGCTGAAACGGATCGATGTGGATTAGTGATGGGCCTGAAATGGATCGATGTGGATTAATGATGGGGTTGAAATGGATCAATGTGGATTAGTGATGGGGCTAAAATGGATCGATGTGGATTAGTGATCGGGCTGAAACGGATCGATGTGGATTAGTGATGGGCCTGCTGAAATGGATCAATGTGGGTTAGTGATGGGGCTAAAATGGATCAATGTGGATTAGTGATGGGGCTAAAATGGATCAATATGGATTAGTGATGGGGCTGAAATGGATCAATGTGGGTTAGTGATGGGGCTGAAATAGATCAATGTGGGTTAGTGATGAGGCTAAAATGGATCAATGTGGGTTAGTGATGGGGCTAAAATGGATCAATGTGGATTAGTGATGGGGCTAAAATGGATCGATGTGGATTAGTGATCGGGCTGAAATGGATCGATGTGGATTAGTGATCGGGCTAAAATGGATCGATGTGGATTAATGATCGGGCTGAAATGGATCAATGTGGATTAGTGATGGGCTGAAATGGATCGATGTGGATTAGTGATGGGGCTAAAATGGATCAATGTGGGTTAGTGATGGGGCTAAAATGGATCAATGTGGATTAGTGATGGGGCTAAAATGGATCGATGTGGATTAGTGATCGGGCTGAAATGGATCGATGTGGATTAGTGATCGGGCTAAAATGGATCGATGTGGATTAATGATCGGGCTGAAATGGATCAATGTGGATTAGTGATGGGGCTAAAATGAATCGATGTGGATTAGTGATGGGGCTAAAATGGATCGATGTGGATTAGTGATGGGGCTAAAATGGATCGATGTGGATTAGTGATGGGGCTGAAATGGGATTGACTCAGTCATAATGTGTCAACAGGTGGCAGAGCTGAATCAAGTCTGAGGCTATAAGTTCACAATGTCTCTGGCTAATGATAGTATTTAACAAAAGGACAAAAAGGGATAGGGTGGAACTGGATGGAACTGAGTAATGGAGTTGATACGAGGCAGGACTGATTTGGGAATAAGGTGATTCTGACTTTGCTGTTGTACATTTACACATGACAAGACACAACCATCAACTGATTAGCATTTATGAGGATATATAATAAATATGGAGGGGTCAGAATGGCTCGCCCATTTACAGATGGGGTATGGGTGGTGGGAGTGAAGGAGATAGGACACCTGGGAAGCTGCCATGAGTGGCCAGATCTGGCAATCATTGCTGCGGTTTTTGTCTTTGAATGATGTTAATAAAGGAAAGATTCAGCATTTTCAAATTAATCAGGGCATCTGTAGAGCTGGAAGCCAGAGCAACATAGCAAAACGTTAGGATTATTGAAATTCACTTGCTGGGCAATGGATTCCCATCATCCCTAGTCCTACCTCCTTCCTGAAAAACAAAGTGGAGTGTGAAAGACTGACCGGGAAAGACTCCTGCATTCTCCCGCTTTGGTGGAATTTCTTGGTGGCCTTTAAAGGGTGATATCTTTCTCATCCTGAGGGTGATGCCTTGATGGTGGCACTGGGAGGAGATTTTGGAATGAGGCGAGCACGTCAGCGACTCAACCTTGCTGGAGGCAGGTTGCCATGGGCAACGGCTATTCTTCCTTCAGGGTAATGAATTTAATTAGTGAAGTGCCCAGTTTTGGGCTGATTACAAATTCACTGACTCTTTGCTGAGGTTAAAGTCTGCAGGTGGCTGGTCTGAAATGGGGGGGGTGGGGGGGGGGATTTGGGGTTGTGGTGGGGTGGAGTTGGAGGGGGATCTGTGAGATCTCACTTCCTTACTACAAGTCTGCCCCCTGTGCCACCAGAGCGGTGGGATCAGTGATGTGCAGCTACAATCATCAACCCATCCAGGAAAACCCTTCAATAACCGCCTTTTAGTACCCGGAAATGGACCCAGTGGTGATTATTTGTAAGGCATATATGATTCCATCCAACTCGTGATTTAAGTATTGCCATGTACATAGATCCCTGAAAGTTGCTACCCAGGTTGATAGTGCTGTTAAGAAGGCATACAATGTGTTAGGTTTCATTGGTAGAGGGATTGAGTTCCGGGGCTGCAATATCATGCTACAACTATACAAAACATTAGTGCGGCCACACTTGGAATATTGTGTACAGTTCTGGTTGCCATATTTAGGAAAGGAAGTGAAATCATTGGAAAAGCTGCAGAGAAGATTTACCAGGATGTTGCCTGGTCTGGAGGGAAGGTCTTATGAGGGAGTGCTGAGAGACTTGGGTCTGTTCTCATTGGAAAGAAGAAGGCTAAGAGGGGATTTGATAGAGACATACAAGATGATCAGAGGATTAGATAGGGTAGACAGTGAAGGTCTTTTTCCTAGGATGATGATGTCAGCTTGTACGAGGGGGGCATAACTACAAATTGAGTGGTGATAGATTTAAGACAGATGTCAGAGGCAGGTTCTTTACGCAAAGAGTGGTAAGGCCGTGGAATGCCCTATCTGCTAATGTAGTCAACTCAGTCACGTTAGGGAGATTTAAACAATCCTTAGATTAACACATGGATGATTTTGCGATAGTGTAGGGGGATGATCTGAGAATAGTTCACAGGTCAGCACAGCATCGAGGGCCGAAGAGCCTGTTCTACGCTGTATTGTTCTATGTTCTATATTAATGTGTTGTAACAAGGCATCTTGAGGAAAGTGACAAGATCAAGAGGGCATATATTTAAAGTGATCTGTAAAAGAAGCAAGAGTGAAGTAAAGAAAAGATTTGAAACCTCTATCATTCAGTGAGTAGTTGGGGTGTGGGGTGCATTGCCTGTAAGTGTGATGGAGGCAGATTCAGTTGAGAAATTCAAGAGGACATTGGTTGATTATAAAAATACATTACTCAAATTCCTTCATGTTCAAGCAAGGGTAAAAGCAGGCTCAGCACTAGCTATTGATGCTCACTTAGGGAGCCAGTGCCAGTATAATGGGCAGAATGGCCATAACAATTCTGTGATTCTGTGAACTCTCTTATATTGCAGCAAAGCATGAGGGAGAACAAAGAGAAGCAGGCACTGTCTGATTTAATGATCAAACCTGTTCAACGAATTCCCCGATATGAGCTTCTGATAAAGGTAAGAACGTGTTAGATCAAAATTGAAACTAAGTTCGAAAATACTGAAGGCTTAATGCAAGCAGGAAAATTCAGAATATAGTTTGGATGGCAGAATATGACAGTCTCAAGGTCTAATTATTTGTGTATGCATAAAACGAAATTGTCTTTTCAGCTTGAAGTATAATTTCTAACGTTTGGAACGTTCACTTTCTTGATTATCAGTTGTCTAAATTGTGTAGAGCAGGGAGTGTAATGACATGGTCTTGGACTTTAGCCATCTCTGGTATTGCTTATTACAGCTCAGATATCTGCTCTTTTATTGACGTTAGTTGATTTTCATCTTCAGCTTAATTGAGCAGCACGGAGAGCTGATACTGTCGTATTAATGTCACTGGATTAACGGCCCAGAGTGATGCTTTGGGAGACCGTTTGAAATCCCACTGTGACAGCTGTTGGAATTCAATTAATAAATCAGGCGTGTAAAGCTGTTTTCAGTAATGGTGACCATGAAACTTTCATAGGTTGTTGCAAAAACCCTTCTGGTCCACGAATATGCTTTCAGGAATGAAATCCCAGACTTTACCCAGTCTGGCCAACATGTGAGTCCTGGTCCACAGCAATGTCATTGACAATTTTCTGAACAGACCTAGAGAGAGCCAGTGATGTTTACATCACATGAAAGAATGTTTTAAAAAAATTATCAATGCTCTTGGTGAGCGATGCTCTTGTGAGAGGCTACTGGATGATAAAAGTCTTGACAATTGCTTTCAGAAAATCCAAGAAGGAGCATTTATGTTTGGTCTCTGCTTTCAAAGGGGCATTGTGAAGGGAATGGGTGTAGGTGAATTTGTTATCTTGAGTTTATTTCAGCCTTTCAGTTCAGTTCTGAGCCCATGCTCTGAAATTGCCAGTTCCAGGAAATTGGCAGTGCAGTGAAAATTTTATGTGTTTTGCACCAACATTTTTTAAAAGATTTATTTAATTCCCCCACGACTGATGTTAGGCTCCAGTTGTACTAATTTTAATGGAATATTTCACAAATCTGGAAGCATATATTGATAGGTTTATCCTGATGGATTGTTTCTTTTTATGAACTAATCTTGTTCCAACTTTGAGATGACCTGCAGTAAGTTTGTACTGTAACACTGAGATGTAGTGCACTTTCTGATAACAGAGAAACAGTTTAAAACACTCCAGCCTGGATTATATGCTGACCACTCTGTGATTTGCTGAGATTAACTGTATTCCATGGATAATCACTGGTGACTTGAAAAAGAAAAGAAAACTCCAGCAGCCTCATTGTAACAAATGTCTTTACTGCAATACTCCAACATATACCAGCTCTCATGTCATGTCCACTGATCTTCATTAATTCACTATTGATGGTGTACCTTTAATTGCTTGGGACTTAAGTTCAGAAATTTCTTCCCTAAAACTTTCTGTTTTCTTCTTCTGCTCAGCTTTCCTCCCTTCCCCTCTGTTGCTCTCTTTTCCTCCGTCCTCCCTCTTCTTTTGTTTCTTTTCTATTCCCTTTATCTTCAATCTTTCCACATGTTCTAATATTTCATATGGTGTGATATAATAATGTGTTTGCAGACACTAATGTGAAACTTCTTGGAACTTTTTACCACTTTGAGGGAGTTGTATAAATGCTGGTTGGTGTTTGTTGCTCACTTCTTATTCAGGTGAACACTATTGTTATTGCACATGAAGCTGCAGAGTTAGTCACAAATAATCCAGGCTTTGTGCCCTAAAGCCACATCACTGAAATATTTCGGGAACCACTTTTAAATCGATGTTAAAGTAATAACTTTGTTCACCCATCTGCATGTGTACTTACTCAGAAGTATTGACCCATGCAGATCTGTTACTGTACGTTACCCCATTTATCAGTTTCTAGTCGACATGAAATACTCTCTCAGGCACCGCAACACTGGTCGCATCTCTAAATGGTCCCATTATTTTAAGTGTGTATGGGGCTAATTAGGATTTAATTTAATACTAGTATATCACAGAGAGTAGGACCCCATTGTGGGAATGCTAGATATTGTGTCTTTTTTTGCCTGCAGCTAATTGTACATCTATATTTCTGAAGAAATAGCATGTCAAGAGGTGAACCTAGATAGCTGTATTATTTTACAGACAGTAAGTAAAATACAAAACCCTCCTCTAGAACCAAAGGAATAATGAAAATAGGCCACTTTCTCCATATTGGTGAGAACTGGACTCTCTGCTATAGGAAAGATGTTAAACTTGAAAGGGTTCAGAAAAGATTGACAAGGGTTGGAGGGTGTGAGCTATAGGGAAAGGCTGAATAGGCTGTGGCTATTTTCCCTTGAGCATCTGAAGCTGGGGGTAAACTTACGGAGGTAAAAACAATGACTGCAGATGCTGGAAACCAGAGTTTAGATTAGAGTGGTGCTGGAAAAGCACAGCAGTTCAGGCAGCATCTGAGGAGCAGTAAAATCAACGTTTTGGGCAAGAACTCTTCATCAGGAATACAGTTAAACTTTCAGAGGTTTATAAAATCATGAGGGATATGGATAAGGTGAATAGCCATGTTTTTTCCCCAGGGTAGGGGAGTCCAACACTAGAGGACATACATTTAAGGCGATAGGTGAAAGATTTAAAAAGGACCTGAGGGGCACCTCTTTCACGCAGAGGGCGGTGCATGGATGGAATGAGCTGCCAGAGGGAGTGGCTGAGGCTGGTACAACAGTAAAACAGCAATAAAGCAGCATAGTAACATTAAGTGTATAATTATTAAAGTTAGCATATTCAACATACAATAATGCATCATATTACAAGGAACCTTGATTATCCGAACAAGATGAACGGGCACTATTTCATTTGGATAATTGATTATTCGGTTAATTGATTCAATGCCTCTCCTTTGGGACTCTGAAGTTTCCTTTTTCCTTGCTCTACCTCTCTTTGCCTCAGGGCGTGTTTCTGAGCAGACTTGTGTGTAAGGGTTCTGCAGCATTGCTGAGGCCCCCCCCAATCAGGTCAATGGGATTGACACAGTGTGCACTTGCTAAGTCCCCCCGTTCAATAGACAATAGACAATGGGTGCAGGAGTAGGCCATTCTGCCCTTCAAGCCTGCACCACCATTCAATATGATCATGGCTGATCATCCTTAATCAGTATCCTGTTCCTGCCTTATATCCATAACCCTTGATTCCACTATTCATGAGAGCTCTATCCAACTCTTTCTTAAATGAATCCAGAGTCTGGGCCTCCACTGCCCTCTGGGGCAGAGCATTCCACACACCCACCACTCTCTGGGTGAAGAAGTTTCTCCTCATTTCTGTCCTAAATAGTCTACCCCGTATTTTTAAGCTGTGTCTTCTGGTTCGGCACTCACCCATCAGCGGAAACATGTTTCCTGCCTCCAGAGTGTCCAATCCTTTAATAATCTTACATGTCTCAATCAGATCCCCTCTCAGTCTTCTAAACTCCAATCTTTCAGCATAAGGTGTTTCTGCCATTCCAGGAATTGACCTTGTGAACCTACGCTGCACTCCCTCAATAGCCAGAATGTCTTTCCTCAAATTTGAAGACCAGATCTGCACACAATACTCCAGGTGTGGTCTCACCAGGGCCCTGTACAGCTGCTTCTATACTCAATCCGTCTTGTTATGAAGGCCAGCATGCTATTAGCCTTCTTCACTACCTGCTATACCTGCATGCTTACCTTCATTGACTGGTATACAAGAACACCCAGATCTCTTTGTACTGC
>NC_057715.1:96371860-96435695 GCF_004010195.1 Chiloscyllium plagiosum
CAGCAATAAAGTTTCAACTTTGATCTCCAGCATCTGCAGACCTCACTTTCTCCTCTCCGACCTATCACCCTCACCTTAACCTCCTTCCACCTATCGCATTCCCAACGCCCCTCACTCAAGTCCCTCCTCCCTCCCTTTTATCTTAGCCTGCTTGGCACCCTCCTCATTCCTGACGAAGGGCTTATGCCTGAAATGTCGATTCTCCTGCTCCTTGGATGCTGCCTGACGTGCTGCGCTTTTCCAGCAACACATTTTTCAGCTCTGATTCTCCAGCATCTGCAGACCTCACTTTCTCTTATTCACATTTGTATTCAGCATTACTAATCGATTGCAAGTTTAGTCCAAATTTCCCAAAAGACTTGACATAATTGAATTGAATAATGCTGCCTGACGTGCTGCGCTTTTCCAGCAACACATTTTTCAGCTCTGATTCTCCAGCATCTGCAGACCTCACTTTCTCTTATTCACATTTGTATTCAGCATTACTAATCGATTGCAAGTTTAGTCCAAATTTCCCAAAAGACTTGACATAATTGAATTGAATATGAGATGAGTCAAATAAATATTGAATGTGCCACTGAGGCTTTCCGATGATATAAAATAGTATTCACAGCCCTGAGGGCTTTCACACAACACCGTTTTAAAACAAAATGGAATTGATTCACAAAAGTAAATAACTTAGCCGAGTGTGGAATTGTGTTTATCCCAATTCAAGGCCAAACTTTATGTCGAAAGTGGAATACTTCCGTACAGCTTAGGATATAATGGACTTTGACATTTCACCCAAGCTCTCCGTGCTCATTAGTGACATTAGACTCAATGAGGTTCCTCTCTAATGTGATCCCCATACACACTGTAATAATCTGCCACCCTTCCCCCACCCCCACATAGGCACACTGTAATTAGCCTGCTTCCTTAACCCCACTCCACCAAGAAACGCTGAAGTTAGTCCTTTTCCCCACACTGCACACAGATAATCAATTCCTTTGCTCAGCCCACCCCCTCACACCCAAACACAGTGGCAGAGCCAGAGGGAAGGTACTCCAATTATGATAGTCCCAGTTTGGAAACCACAGGGTTAAGGAACTGTCTGCCATTATACATTCAGCCATTAAACAAATTACAGAATGAGATTGTGATTTTTCTGGACCTCTGGCTTTGTCTTCTAGCAATTAAAAGTACTCGGTTTTCAAAACATTTGTTGATTAAACATACAGCAGTTTTTTGGTCAATCTTGGACCCTTGAGATAGAACAAGTTTAGCTTTGGATTTCTGACCCCTTGGCAATCATATGTAGCCCTTCAGTGGATTAGTCTCCACCCCTGTGCACTGTCATCCCAATTACTGAGCTCCTCCTATTCCAACCAGATTTTCCTTTGTGAAAATACATGATTAATTAGGTTGTAAAAACAAGTAATTAACAATAAATATATTGTCACGCACGACATATCAGCTTACCAAGATTGTTAATTAGATTCCTGGCAGTTGAAATAATCAGTTTGAAAGGAACTGTGGGGGATTTGCCTCAAATCCATTTGAATTCCCTCAAGGATCAGCAAGGCAGCCTTTTTTTGGAACTGCTGGAGATGGGGGAGATGCTAAACAAGTATTTTGCATCAGTGTTTACTGTGAAAAAGGACATGGAAGATATATAATGCAGGGAAATAGATGGTGACATCTTGAAAAATGTTCATATTACAGAAGAGGAAGGGCTGGGTGTCTTGAAATGCATAACAGTGGATAAATCACCAGAACCTGATCAGGTGTACCCTAGAACTCTGTAGGAAGTGAAATAAGTGATTACTGGGTCACTTGCTGAGATATTTGTATCATCGACAGTTACAGGTGACATGCCGGAAGACTGGAGGTTGGCTAACGTGGTGCCACTGTTTAAGAAGGGTGGTAAGGGCAAGCCAGGGAGCTATAGACCTGTGAGTCTGACATAGGTGGTGGGCAAGTTGTTGGAGGGAATCCTGAGGGACAGAATTTACACGTATTTGGAAAAACAAGTACTGATGAGAGATAGTCAACATGGATTTGCGTGTAGGAAATCATGATTCACGAACTTGAGTTTTTTAAAGAAGTAATAAAGAGTATTGAGGGGGGCAGACCAGTGTCCATGATCTGTATGGACTTCAGTAAGGTGTTCAACAAGGTTTCCCATGGGAGACTGGTTAGCAAGGTTAGAACTCATGGAAGACCGGGAGAACTAGCCATTTGGATCCAGATCTGGCTCAAAGGAGAAGACAGATGAGTGGTGTTGGAGGGTTGTTTTTCAGACTGGAGGCCTGTGACCAGTGAAATGCCACAAGGATCAGTGCTGGGTCCTCTACTTTTTTGTCATTTACATAAATGATTTTGGTGTGAATATAAGAGGTATACTTAGTACGTTTGCAGATGACACCAAAATTGGAGGTGTAGTGGACAGCGAAGAAGGTTACCTCGGATTACAACAGGATCTGGACCAGATGGGCCAATGGGCTGAGAAGTGGCAGATGGAGTTTAATTCAGATAAATGCGAGGTGCTGCATTTTGGGAAAGCAAATCTTCGCAGGACTTATACACTTAATGGTAAGGTCCTAGGGAGAGTTGCCAAACAAAGAGACCTTGAAGTGCAGGTTCATAGCGCCTTGAAAGTGGAGTCGCAGGTAGATAGAATAGTGAAGAAGGCATTTGGTATGCTTTCCTTTATTGGTCAGAGTATTGAGTACTGGAATTGGGAGGTCATGTTGCAGCTGTACAGGACATTGGTTAGGCCAATGTTGGAATATTGTGTGCAATTCTGGTCTCCTTCCTATTGGATGGATGTTGTGAAAATTGAAAAGGTTCAGAAAAGATTTACAAGGATGTTGCCAGGGTTGGAGGATTTGACCTATAGGGAGAGGTTGAATAGGCTGGGGCTATTTTCCCTGGAGCATCTGAGGCTGAGAGGTGACCTTATAGAAGTTTATAAAATCATGAGGGACATGGATAGGGTAAATAGGCAAGGTTTCTTTCTCTGAGGTGAGGGAATCCAGAACTAGTGAGCATAGGTTTAGGGTGAGAGGGGAAAGATATAAAAGAGACCTAAGGGGCACCTTTTTCGCTCAGAGGGTAGTATGTGTATGGAATGAGCTGCCAGAGGAAGTGGTGGAGGCTGGTACAATTGCAACATTTAAAAGGCATCTGAATGGTTATATGAACAGGAAGAGTTTGACGGGATAGGGGCCGGGTGCTGGGAGGTGGGACTAGATTGGGTTGGCATATCTGGTCGGCGTGGACGGGTTGGACCGAAGGGTTTGTTTCCGTGCTGTACATCTCTATGACTCTATGATTCAGCAATATTTCAATTACGATATGTAAGGTAAAGTTACTATAGTTCGCTGCTCTCTCATGAGAGAGAGAGAGAGAGAGAGAGCTGATTGTGGTTTAACTGAGGGTCATTATGCCTCAGGTGTGGGGAGAGACTGAGAAGGCGAGATCTTCTTGGCAACCTCTTTTGGTGGGAACATTTAGGACAATGCAGTTGGCATCAGTCTGCATCGCAATCCAACCTGTTTGTTTATGCAGAGTGATGCCAACAGCATGGGTTCAGTTCAAAGTTTGTGCGAAGATTTGTAGCTCGGGTGCTCGTTGTTGTGGTTCTGTTCGCCGAAACTTCCAGCTCGGCGAACAGAACCAGCATGGGTTCAATGCCTGCACCAGTTGATGTTACGGTGAAGGACTCTCCTTACTCTCTCCCCTCACCTGACGCATGATGACCCTCGGGTTAAACCATCGATGATATCAGTAGTAATTGGCAGAACTAAACAGGTAGTATATCACGGTTTCTTTTTGAGGTAGAAGTGTGCCTCTTGGTGTTATACCTTAGGTCTGTTCCTTGAATCCTGGGATACTATCCACCACCCATCCCCTCAGGACCTTCGGACAGTAGCAACCTGAATGTTCATTTTTTTTAACAAACTAGAAATCAAAATGTAACATTCTTAATTCCCTTGTTCCTGATCATGTTCTGCCCTGCCAGCATTGTATCTGAGGTTTGTTCCAGATTAAGAACAGGGTTAAGTTTTCTGCAGCGTTTTCTGCTCTCTGCACAATAGCTGATAACTGTGGCAGTTTGTTACTTTTGTCAAGCTTTTGAGCAAATGAACAGTTTTACAGAATGCACAGTGAAACAGACTTAAGTAAATAAACTCATAAGCATGCTGGAACTTGAAACAAAGTGCACGTATGTGAGGAGAGACATAGCCTTTAAAAGCATGGCTTTAAAAGTGACTGATTACACAGAAACTGAAGAAGCACAACAGTCTAGTGTCTGCTGAAACCTGATCTCTAATTGTCAGACTGAAGCCATTGATGTCTCCAATGTGAAATTAGTTCCAGAATGCAATCAAGCCCCTTGTTTAATATCTAAGACCACTTTGGAAATAGTTCAAAAGAATGACAACGTTGAACAGACTTTCTGCCTGTTTTGATTCATAGCAACAGTTCCATCGTTTGATAGTTGAGTTCCTTTCCATCTCTGTTGTCTACTTTATATTTCCCATGATATATGATATAATGTGTAAAATACTTTTAATAAATTCATGATATTTAAGAATTCCTTTCAGGAATAAGGTCTTCCCCTAACTGATCCAAGGTGAGGGAATCAGCAATGCGATCCTTTTTAAATTTAAGCCATTCTGTTATTTGACTGTACCCACAGTTGTGCTTTATTTCACAAAAATAACAGCAAAATACTGCAGATTTCAAATTGCTGGAGAAACTCAGCTCTGGCAACATCTGTCGAGAGTGAAACAGAGTTAATGTTTCAGGTTCAGTTCAAGATTCTTTGGGGTTCTCAATGTGTTGGAGTGCTCCGCAATTGGACTCATTCCTACCGCAGAAGATGATGTTGTGGTGCTAAAGGTCAATCTCCACAGTCTGAGGACATTACTGCAAGGGTTCTCCAGCCCAAACATCTTCAGCTGCAATATTAATGACCTGTCCTCCAGCATGAGGTCAGAGGTTGGGATGTTCACTGATGTACTCTCAATTCATTTGGAGGATGTGGGCTGAGAGGTTTGAGCCAGCCTTTGTTGCCCAACCCTTGGGAAGGTGGTGGTGAGCTGCCTTCGTGAGCCGCTGCCTGTCCTTAAGGTGTAGGGGCACCCACAGGGTTGCTGGTGGAGTTCAAGGTTTTGGACAAAGGGAGGAAACAACAATATATTCTCAAGTCAGGATGGTAAGTGGCTTAGAGGGGAATGCGCAAGTTGTGGTGTTCCTGTGTATTTGCTGCCCTGTTATTAGATAATAGTGACCATTGCTTTGGAAGGTGCTGTCTAGGTATGATTGGTCATTTTCTGCCGTGCATGTTATAGATGGTATGCTGCTACACCTGTGGAGGGAGTGAATGTCTGTGGATGTAGTGTCATCGAGAGCTGCTTTGTCCTGGATTTATCCAAGTTTCTTTTGTGTTGTTAGAACTGCGCTCATCCAGGCAAGTGTGGCATAATCCATCATGCTCCTGACTTATGCTTTATTTATGGTGGACAGTCTTTGAGGAATCAGGAGATGTGTTACTTGCTGCCGGAGTCCTAGCCTGTAATCTACTCTTACAGACCCAGTATTTATATGTTGAGTCCGGTTGAGTTTCTGGTCAATGTTAATCCCCAGGATGTTGATAGTGCAGGATTCAGTAATGGTAATGGCATTGAATATCAAGGGTGATGCTTAGATTCTCTCTTGTTGGAGATGGTTACTGTCTGGCATTTATGTGGTGTAAATGTTACTTGCCACTTGTCAGCCCAAGCCTGGATATTGTCCAGGTTGAAACTTTATTGCTGGAACAGCACAGCAGGTCAGGCAGCATCCAGGGAACAGGAGATTCGACGTTTCGGGCACAGGCCCTTCTTCAGGAATCCAGGGAATCTCCTGTTCCCTGGATGCTGCCTGACCTGCTGTGCTGTTACAGCAATAAAGTTTCAACTTTGATCTCCAGCATCTGCAGACCTCACTTTCTCCTTGGATATTGTCCAGATCTTGCTGCATTTGGACACAGACTGCCTTACTATCTGAGCAGTTGCAAATGTTGGCGAACATCCTCACTTCTGACCTCATGATGAAAGGAACGTCATTGATGAAACAGCTGAAGACGGTTGGGCCCAGGGCCCAGAACACTACTCTGATAGAGCTGTGCTAGAGCTGAGCTGACTAACCATCACCCATCAGAACCACCTTCCTTTGTGCCAGTATGACTGCAGCCAGTGGAGAGTTTTTTCCCAATTCCCATTGACTCCAGTTCTGCTAGAGATGCTTGATACCACACTCAGTAAAGATTCCACCTCGATGTCAAGTCAATCAATCTTAGCTCACCTCTAGAGTTTGGCTTTTTGGTTCGTTTTTGAACCAAGGCTGTTATGAGGTCAGGAATTGATTGGCCTTTGGGGAACCCCATCTGTGCAAGGGTGTTGCAGTTGTGTGATAGCTAGGAGAAAGTGAGGACTGCAGATGCTGGAGATCACAACTGAAAAATGTGTTGCTGGAAAAGCGCAGCAGGTCAGGCAGCATCCAAGGAGCAGGAGAATCGACGTTTGGGCATAAGTCCCTCCTCCCTACCTTTTATCTTAGCCTGCTTGGCACACCCTCCTCATTCCTGAAGAAGGGCTTATGCCCGAAACGTCGATTCTCCTGCTCCTTGGATGCTGCCTGACCTGCTGCGCTTTTCCAGCAACACATTTTTCAGTTGTGTGATAGCTGACTAGTGGCACACACTGGGGGGTAAACCATTGAAATTGAAGCAGATTTTGTCTCCTATTGTCAAACCTATCAAGGTGCCTTTGAATTAGATACAACAGTCTTCAGTAACCTTTTAGCATTGTGGATTTTAGTTGGGTTCCTCCTCTGTCTTGTGGATGAGATGTCTGTGACATATTGTCAATTCTAAATGTCTTAATGCAAATCCATTCCTTAACAATGTTGTCCAGGCATACTTTCCATTGAAAAGCATGAAACCATAAAAAGTAAGAGCCGAAGTAGGCCATTTGGCCCTTCAAGGAGAAAGTGAGGTCTGCAGATGCTGGAGATCAGAGATGGAAATATGTTGCTGGAAAAGCGCAGCAGGTCAGGCAGCATCTAGGGAACAGGATATTCGACGTTTCGGGCATTAGCCCTGAAGAAGGGCTAATGCCCGAAACGTCGATTCTCCTGTTCCCTAGATGCTGCCTGACCTGCTGCGCTTTTCCAGCAACACATTTCCATCTCATTTGGCCCTTCAAGCCTGCTCCGCCATTCAATGTGATCGTGGCTGCACATCCTACTCAGTCCCCTGTTCCTACTTTCTCCTGTTCCTGCTTTCTCCCCATGCCCTTTGATCCCTTTAGCACTAAACATTATCTCCAACCCCTTCTTTAAGACATTCAATGTTTTGGCCTCATAGACCTTCTGTGGCAGAGAATCCCACAGGCTCATCATTCTCTGAGCAAAGACGTTTCTCCTCATCTCAGTTCTAAATGATCTATCCTGTCTCCTTACACTATGTTCCCTGCTTCTAGACACCATGGTCATTGGCAACATCCTGAACTTGCCCTGACGAGGCCTGTTAAAATTTTATAATTGTTTTAGGTCACCCTTCGTTTTTCTGAACTTCAGGGAATGTGGTCCGAACTAATCCAGTATCTCTTCGTTTGCTAGTCCTGCCATCCCAGGAGTCAGTCTGATAAATCTTTGTTGCAATCCCTCCATCGCCAGAACATCCGTGCTCAGATAAGGAGCTCAAAACTGCACACAATACTCCACGTCTCACCAAGGCCCTTTACAATTGCAGCAAGATATCCCTGCTCTTGTATTTGAATCCTCGCACTATGAAGGCCAACATATCATGTGCCTTCTTCACTGCCTGCTGCAGCTGCCTGCTAACCTTCCTGTACCAGGACACATCCAGACCATGTTGCATCTCCCCCTTTCCCAATCAGTTTCTGTTCAGCTAGTAATTTGCCTTCCTGCTTTTATTACCAAAGTGGATAATCTCACGCTTATCCACATTATACTTCGTCAGCAATGTGGTTCCCCACTCACTCAATGTGTTCAAATCACAGTGAAGCATCTCCGCATTCTCCTCATACTTCACCCTCCCACCCAGCTCTGTGTCATCTGCAAACTTGGAGTTATAACTTTTAGTTCCCTCATCTAGATGATTAATTATTCTTGCCATTTTGATTGGGCTAGACCAGCTTGGAGATCAGATGACTTCTATAGTCATTTTAAAACAGTGCCCTGGTTCATTTAAAGGTTAGATTAGATTATCCACAGTGTGGAAACAGGCCATTCAGCCCAACAAGTCCACACTGCCCCTCCGAAGAGAAACCCACCCAAACACATTCCCTGACCCTATATGTACCCCTGACTAACACACTCAACACTGTGGGCAATTTAGCATGACCAATTCACCTGACCTGCACATTTTTGGACTGTGGGAGGAAACCGGAGCACCCAGAGGAAACCCACGCAGACACGGGGAATGTGCAAACTCCACATAGACAGGCAGGAATCGAACCCAAGACCCTGGTGCTGTGAGGTAGCAGTGCTAACCACTGAGCCACCATGGGTATTTAACCAGTCAACTAAATTAATGGTTAATAGTCAAAACCAATTTCTTGACAGTATAAAGATGTTGTAATGCTTTTGCCAGAATGTGCTGTTCTGTTTGTACAATGAGGTAGAAATTAGACACCACCATCCCTGAAAAATAGGTGGAAACCTCAGTAACAAAGCAACTGTCCCATGTTTTCACCCATATCCTAACCATCTAAAATATGTACAATTTTCAGATAACTCTGACACAATCTAAAATAGGCATTAGGTCTATGGCCACATTAATGAGGGCTCTACCACTTATTTTAGGTACTTCAGTCAGTTTTCTGATTCTTTCTGCGATCTAACCATTGGCCCTTAAAGGGACTTTGGAAGTTGATACCAAAGATTAACTTCTTTCAAAAACATATCAAATTGTCTGCAGCAGAGCAGCAATCCCAACATTGGTTCTTTTGATGCCAGTTTGCACTGAGCCCCTGCCCCAGGATGTACCTGCGCGGTACTTGGTTTAAAATGTCGCTTTGTTGTCCGGTGGGTGCCCTCTAAACATTTGCAACTCTCCAGAAAAATGATAAAGACCCAGGCAAACCTCGAATGGGATCTTCAGTTTCATCTTCCCTGCATCAACCATTCTGCAGCCAAAAGACATCCTTAATAATATTATGTCTTCTGGCCCTGGAAGACTCGGTAAAAATAAACAGTGCTATCAGTCCTGAGAGAAAGATCCAAGAGGTTTATCTTGATGTTTCCGTTGGCTGAAGATATATCTGAAGCAGCTGGGAAATCATCTGTTTGAAGCAGTAATATCAAAGGGGCGTTTAATGAAAATACACAGCATGTTGCTCAGACCTTTGAGTATAGGTGTTGGGATGTCATGTTGAGGTTATAAAGGACATTGGTGAGGCCTCTTCTGGAGTACTGTGTGCAGTTCTAGTCACCCTGCTATAGGAAGGGTATTATTAAATTGGAGAGGGTTCAGAAAAGATTTACCAGGATGTTTCTTGGAATGGAAAGTTTGAGTTCTAAAAATAGCCTGGATAGGCTGGAACTTTTCTCACTGGTGCATAGGAAGCTGAGGGATGAGGTTATGGAGGTTTATAAAATCATGAGGGGCATAGATAAGGTGAATAGCCAAGGGTCTTTTTCTTAGGGTAGGGGAGTTCACAACTCTGGGGAAGAGAAAGATTTAATAAGGATACGAGGGGCAATGTTTTCACACGGGGAGAGATTTCTGTGTGGAATGACCTACCAGAGGAAGTGGTGTATGCAGGTACAATTATAACATTTAAAAGACATTTGGATAAGTACATGAATAGGAAACATTTGGAGGGATATGGGCTAAATGCAGGCAAATATGGCTAGTTTAGTTCGGGAACCTGGTTGGCGTGGACTGGTTGGACTGAAGGATCTGTTTCTGTGCTGTATGGAATGATGCCCTGACCCTAACACTGTATGCTATGACTCTAAGTTGTGTGAGTGTAAATAGAACTGCGTCCTGAGTAAAAACAAAATTATAGCCTCTGAAAATCCAAAGAAAAGTAAAAAAAATTCATATCCCATCCACCAGCACAAAGTGAAAAAGTTCACATTATGGGTGTATTATTTTTCCCTAAACCATTTTGTTAAAGTTTCGGCAATCATTCATTCTCAATGCTGATGGGCCTATTGTTTGTTGTCAGTATATTCTGTCTTTTTGATGATAATGTTTTACATGCCAAGTAAAAAGGAAAATACCACACAACTGATAGTGATGAATACACATTGGAAAACAGTTTCACACAAACCAATATTTACCTTTGCAGCTAAGGTGTATCACTCCAGGATTAATCGTAGAGACATTACAAGGATTGTGTGCTTTACTTGTCTTTGAATATTTTCCTTTATTGCAAACATATTGGCAGGATGGAGGGCAAGTGCTGTTCATGGTCAATAGGAGACAGGAAGTTGCATTGAAAACGCCAGGAATGTGTCCAAGCCAGAGTTGGAAACCCAAATTCCCAGTCTGTGGCAGAGAAGTATGTTGTGATGATCCCCATTAATTTTCAAAGGAAGGAGAAAGGGGAGGTGGTGGTGTAGTGTCATGTCACTGGACTTGTAATATGGCCAACGTTTCCGCTAAACGGCTGCTCAGAGATCCTGCGTATACTGCCTGATGCAGCAGCACATTGATTTCCTCATTTGGAAGGTGCTGATGCACACGAATTTCAGAGGTCCATAAGACAGAACAGGAAATTGGGAGGACCATAGGCCTTGCTAATGTTCCAGGGACATGGGTTTGACCACCAATGGCAGTCTGTGAAATCTGAATTCATTTGAAATCTGGAATTGAGAAGCTAATCTAAAGGTGACCATGTAACAACCATTGCCAGTTGTTATCTGGTTCCTCCAAGGGAGGAACTCTGCCATCCACACCCTGGTCTGTTTAACATGTGATTCCAGCTCCACAGCAATGTGTTTAAATTTTAATTGCCCTGTTGTAAATTAGCAATGGGCAATAAATAGCCAGCAATATCTACATCCCCTAAATGAAACTTAAAAGCAACTTAAAGTCTTTGTGAGCACCATAACAGTGGCTCAATGGTTAGCACTGCTGCCTCACTGTGCCAGGGTTTTCGGTTTGATTCCACCCTCAGGTGACTGTCTGTGTGAAATTTGCATATTCTCCCTGTGTCTGCTTGGGTTTCCTCAGGTGTGCTGGTTTCCTCTCACAGTCCAAAGATGCGCAGGATGGGTGGATTGGCCATGCCAAATTGCCCATAGTGTCCAATGATGTACTGGCTAGGTGAGTTAGCCATGAGAAATGCGGGATTATAGGGATATGGAGGATCTGAGTGGGATGCTCTTTGGAGGGTCAGTATGGACTTGATGGACCAAATAGTCTGCTCCCACAATGCAGGGATTCTATGATTTTTTAAAAAACTTTTCATAACAAACAGCTAAAAGCAACATTCATCAAACATTGTTTATTAGATTGTTTATGCTCTAAACCATAGAAAAATGCCATTATTAATCTTTTTAACTCATCTCACATCACACAAATATACATGGTAGCTCTCTACAGAATGAGAGTCTTGAAAGAAAATAGCCTACAATCACTCCCAACATCACTGACCACTGAGCAGCACCTTCCTTAGTTTTTAGAGAATTCCCGAACTGAACATAGGTAGTATAGTCTTTTCCAGTGGTTTCTTCTCCTTGCCAGGGCAAATCTGCTCTGTCTCTAGAGTCTTCCACAGGATGTGTCTCTTCGACTGGAAGCCTACTTTCCTCTTGCATTCCGCCCTGTAGCTCACTGTGTGCTCACTGGTGACACTAACTGCAGCCTTTTGTCTCTGGGAGGCATTTGTCTGTTTCTGTCCAAAAACCGAAAGTCTGTCTATAGTTTGCCCAGCTGTTCCTGTCTTTGTGAAATAAGGTATTTTGTCAGGCAGAAGTCACAGTGGATCACATGACTTGATTCAGTCCTCCATTCTCCCTCAAAGAGACAGACCAAAAACAAAACCAGGGTGCAACACTTCTGATTGGTCGTAATGTGATTCACATGAAACAGGATTTGAGCAGTTTTTCAAGGTTCACAAAAAGTAAAGCATTCTTGCACGAACGTGTCCATGAGCTCTGCTCAATGCACTGGGGACTTGTGACTTTATAAGGAAATTGAAAACAGTTTAGATGAAATCGTAAGCATTGGCAAGTATGTAAATGCGCTTTGCAAAACAATAAAGGAAATAAGTTTGTGTTTGCCACACTCCAGAGCAAGCAGGCTACTAAGACAGCAGAGTCTTTCACAGCTGTGTACATTCAGTAGCATCATCATTCAGGTCCAACCCCTAACCTTGTTGTTAATAACAGAGAGGTGTCTGAATCTGTGAAGCAATGAGACATGGCTTCCATTGTAAACATTGCAAAGTTGCAGCGTCTGGAATTCACTTCTGTTTCATTTATTCTAATTTCTCTAAATACCAAGTTCCTGTTTATGTAAGATGGATTTTTCTTCCTTGATGCAGCTGCATATTTACTCCCTCTTCTCACATCCATGGAAAGGCAACACACACACAGCCAAAAACACACACTCTCAGTCTCTCGCTCTCCCTCTCTACTCTGTCTCTATCTCTCAATGTCTCCCCCACCCACCCCCACTGAAAGGAGCAGATTTGAAAGAATTGTACATTCATGGAAGAGTCATGACATTGACCATAAGATTGGACAGTGCAACAAAAGCAGTAGGTACAACATTAATAATTGATTTAATCACTGCAAGTAGGGTTTTTGATTAAATCAGTTGGACTGAAGAAACCCATTTAGCCCTTCATATGTGCGCAATGAAATGGATGGACTTTGAATGAGCTAAAATACTATCCTCAGGCACATTTTATTTGTTGATTGCATTTATTGTAGCCTCAATTTAAAAGCAGGAAGAATTAGACATTTAGACTTGCAAGTCCATATTTGGCCAGTTCTGATGAATCTTAGGTACAGTTTTGAGCATTGGTTACTCTACTTCTCATATGTGTTTCTAGGTCAATTTTAATCAGGAGTCAGTGCAGAATGATTAAAGACAGCATTTATTTTTATTAACTACATACTTAATGCTCGAGAGACATCAGTTCAGATTCACATAATGACAAATGGGTGAATTCAATTCATAAAAATCTGCACTTTAGCACAGATCCAGTGGTGACCATTAAACCACTGTTGTTGTAAAACTTCAGCCAGTTTGCAGTTCACATTATAGAAAAAAAATCTGCCATCCTTATCTGGTCCACCCTACAAGTGACTCCAGTCCCACGGGAATGTGGCTGACTCTTCACTTCCTTTGGAAATGGCCTACCAATCCACACTGTTCTGTCTAACCTCTTTAAAAAAAGTCTGATAAATGAAATGAAACTGGTCAGAGAATCCAGCATTGACCAATGCTCACTGTGTTAAATTGCTACAGGGCAGCCATCAGGATTCTGGGGTGCTTGGCCCACGACCTTTTACCCAGGAAGGCAGGGCCAAGGCACCCTGCAAAACCCAGTCCATAATTTTGCAAGCTAAAGGAATAGCATTTATATGGCTTGCCAGAGAGAATGAGCAAACTTTGGCTTTATCTGTAAGAATGAACAAAAGGAACTGGTCATTGGGGAATGGATAGAAGCCAAAACCTTACAGAATATTTATTTGCACACATTTTGTCACAGAATCTAATGGTATTAAGTAGAACTGGTAAAATGCCACGTTTAAATGGAGATTTTTACTCCACTCCTTTCTAAAACTGAGAATGCAACTCCTCCCACGATTTCCTTCTTCGGTTGCTCTTCATGTTTTCGCGAACTCTCTGAGACTCATCAACACAGACGAATGAACAGTGATTGAACCACCTCAATCAAGCACGGCGCATTGCACAGTAAAAGACCAAGGCAAACTTTCAAATACAAAACTGCATTTGTCACATTGGCTCTTACAAATGATTAAACTTGGATTTGTAACCTTGCCAAAATATTCAAACTGAAGCATAAAGTATACTGCCAGATAACATAGCAAATGTTTGTCAGTTTTCAAATGATCTGTTCCAGAACTGGAATCTTAAAGCGTTAAAGAAGGAGACCAATTGGCCCATCAAGTCTGTGACAGCTCTTTAGAAGAGTTACTCCCTCTCCCACTTCTATTTTCCCACTTCTTTCTCCTGTAATTATTTATCTAATTCCTTTTCAATGGGTACTATTGAACGTGCATCCACCTCTCTCTCAGACAATTCATTCCAAATCCGAACACTCATCACTTGTAAAAGCTTTTCAGCTTGTCACTTCTGGCCCTTTTGCCAATCACCTTAAACCAGTACACACTCACCGTCCAACCATTAGAAACAATTTTGTTTTATTTACTCTATATAAATGTTTAATGATTTTAAACAGCTCTATCAAATTTCCTCCTCACCTCTTCTGCTCTGAGGAAAGCATGTCTATTGTCTTCAATCTATCCATGGAATTGTAATCCCTCATCCCTTGGGCCATTCCGATAAATCTTCTCTATACCCTTGCCAAAGTTTTTATGTTTTACTGAAAGTATAGCACCCTGACTTGACTATAATCCTCCAACTAGTGGGCAAATGCCTCTATATATGAAAGGCCAGGGTCCTATATCTTTGGCAATAAATTTGTTAATCTGTTCTGCCACCTTCAACGATTTGCATGTACACAGCCCCCAAGTCTCACTGTTCCTACACCCCCTTCAACATTGTTCAATTTAACTGGCTCTCCTCAGTCTCCCTTAGTTTTCAAGAAGTTTTCCTGATGGAGATGGATATATTTCTTCGGGCTAAAGGGATCAAAATATATGGGGAGAAAGTGGGAACAGGGTACTGAGTTGGATGATCAGCCATGATCATATTGAATAGCAGAGCAGGCTGGAAGGGCTGAATGGCCTACAGCTACTCCCATCTTCGATGTTTCTCTGTTTCTGTTTTACTTCAGTATGTCCTCTTAGAATCATAGAGTCATACAGCATGGAAACAGACACTTTGGTTCAACCAATCCATGCTGATCTTAATCCCAAACTAAACTAATCCCACCTGCCTGCACTTGGAGCATATCCTTTCAAATCTCTCTTATTTATGTACTTATCCAAATGTCTCTTAAACATTGTAACTGTATCCTCATCCACCACTTCCTCTGGAAGTTCATTCCACACAGAAACCACTTTCTGTGGAAAAGAATTCCCCCCTCGCCTTAAAAATATGACCCCTAGTCTTGAAATCCCCCATCCTAGGCAAAAGACATCTGCTACATATCTTATCCATACCTTTCATCATTTTATAAGCCTCTATATGGTCACGTCTTAATCTCCTACACTCCAGTGAAAAAAAGTCCCACCCTGTCCAGCCTCTCCTTATAACTCAGACTTCCATACCCGACAACATCCCAGTAGATCTCTTCTGAACCTTCTCCAGCTTAATGATATCCTTTCTATAACTGGACAACCAGAACTGGACACAGTATTCCAAAAGAGGCCTCACTAATGTCATGTGCAACCTCAACAGAACATCCCAACTCAAAGGTCTGAGCAATGAAGGCAAGCATAAGTGTCTTCTTAACCACCCTGTCTATATGTGATGCAAACTTCAAAGAATTATATACCAAAATCCCTAGGTCTCTCTGTTCTACAACACTATCTAAGGACCTATTTTTAATTGTATAAGTCTTGTCCTTGTTTGTTCTACCAAAAAACAATACGTCACATTTATCCAGATTAAACTCCATCTGCCATCCTTCAGCCCATTGACCCCCAATTGATCAAGATTGCTTTGTAATCTTAGCTAACCTTCCTCACTATACCACCAATATTGGTGTCATCCACAAACTAACTAACCATGCCTTCTGTATTCTCACTTAAACCATTTATCTAAACGACAAACAAAAGTGGATCCAGCACTGATCCCTGCGGAATACTGCTGATCATAAGCCTTCAATCTGAAAAACAACCCTCCTGAAATTTCCTCTTGAAATCTATCACTGTCTCCCTCACCGTCCACTGCATTGGATTGGTACTGCATATTATTAATGTATTTGCCATTTCAAGAAAACAGAAACAAAGCACTCTTTATCCATAATCTGATCTCCTGAAGGAAAGGCTCAGATTAATGATGTTACATAATGTTTATCTATATACAGTGATGCTGGTTAAATACAACACAGTGGTCATATTTTCAATAGGTTCAATACAAACATGTGTAAAAACGTAAATTATCCACCTTTGTGTAGTGTCTTTCACTCCTCAGAATGTGGCAAAGCTCTTTGTAGCAAGTTAACTGCTTCCTGTAATGAGATCTAAATATTTTGTTGACAAAAAACACATTCGCCAGTTTACATGGAGTGGATTAATGGGCGGCTCGGTAGCACAGTGGTTAGCACTGCTGCTTCACAGCGCCAGAGACCCGGGTTCAATTCCCGCCTCAGGCGACTCTCTGTGTGGAGTTTGCACATTCTCCCCGTGTCTGCGTGGGTTTCCTCCGGGTGCTCCGGTTTCCTCCCACAATCCAAAAATGTGCAGGGGTTAGGTGAATTGGCCATGCTAAATTGCCCGTAGTGTTAGGTGAAGGGGTAAATGTCGGAGAATGGGTCTGGGTGGGTTACGCTTCGGCGGGTCGGTGTGGACTTGTTGGGCCGAAGGGCCTGTTTCCACACTGTAAGTAATCTAATCTAATCTAATCTAAAAGACAGACAAATTGCAAGCAAGGTGCAAGGTCAGTTAAGCTCTTTTCAGTGACATTTGATTAAGGAATGAACATTGTTCAGGACACCAAGAGGATCCTTTCTTCCTTTTTAGATTGGCGTTATATCTGTTAGAACATGCAGACAGAGTGTGTATTTAGCATCCAATGAGAACCAGACAATTTCGACTTCTACCCACAACCTTAGCCAGAAATATAGCCTTTGCCATTGGGCCTCATTTTGGATGGCCACTGAACTTGCCCAAAATGGAGAAGTACCAAATGAATGCCTGCAAATTAAGATCCTGTGCTTATTCCATCCACCAGTGCTGACTTCTACAAATTATGGTCAAGAACAATTGAGAAGGTTGTTACTAGAGGCTAACAGCATTAATAGAAGCTTTTGGCTAAACATCCTCTTGGCAGCAGGTTGGTGGTACCAACGCACTCAGAACAAAAGTCAGCAGGATGCTCCTGGCTCTCAGCTGCCAGCCCTGTTACTGGGACTTTTACTTGGTCCTGTCCTTCTAGTTCCTGGGAAGGGGACCTCCTCTGCAGGCTCTGTCTGGAAATCTGGAAGGCATTGCAAGAGTCACCATGATAGCAGTGAGTCGATTCTGTCAGGTAAAACAAGATGGAATGTGGCAAGGTAGGAGCTAGCTTGAAATGATGGTTTTCCTGTCTGTATGCACATCCAACCTCTCAGGAATTATCACCAAGAGTTTTGTGCTTCATGTTGTCGTAAAACGTTACAATGGTTTCTGTCTCGCACCCTTATTATGTGGGTGCAGGTTATAAAGCATGCGCAGCGTCTCTGAAACACAGTGCCCAAACTTCTCCTCCTGTGATTGTGTCCTAAAGCAAGGCTTCAAACCATCACTTTTGAAACTTGAAGTACGGTTACTATTACAGGGTCAAGTGGACAATTCAGGTTAGAATTTTTCCAGCTAGATTACATTATCAGGACGGTGACCTTAGTACAGGCCTTAATTGGAGGTGATGTGGAGGTGTTGGTGTTGGACCAGGGTGAACAAAATTAAAAATCACACAACACTGGTTTATCGTCCCACAGGTTTATTTAGAAGTACTAGCTTTTGGAGCACTGCTCCTTCATCAGGTAGCTACCTGACACAAGAGCAGCGCCCCAAAAGTTTAGTACTTCCAAATAAATCTGTTGGACTATAACCTGGTGTTGTATGATTTTTAGCTTTTACCAGGGTAAATAGAGGCTTGCATTTATATAACGCTTTGCGACTGGATGTCACAAAGATGAGATGCCTCTGCAGAGGAAATTAACCAGGTTGCCTGGCCTGGAGAGTTTTGGTTATGAAGACAGATTGGATAGACTGGGGTTGTTTTCCTTCAAGCAAAGGGGAGACATATTGCGATGTGTAAAACTATGGGGAGGAGCATAGACAAGGTGGACAGAAAGGAACTTGTCCCCTTGGTGGAGGTATCAATGACTGGGGGCATCGATTTAAGGTAAAGGACAGGAAGTTTAGAGGGAATGTGAGGAAACTCTTTTTAACTCAGGAGGGTGGTGAAAAACTAGAACTCACTGCCAGTAATGGTGGTAGACGCAAAAGCCTCATAACATTTAAGAGGTATTTATATGTGCACTTGCGAAGCCAAGGTATACAAGACTATGGGCCAAGTGTTGGAAAATAGAATTAGAAAAGGTAAGTAGTTGTTTTGACTGGCACTGACTCAATAGGCCATTTTTTCTGTGCTATGGATCTCTCTGACTCAGTGGCTCAAAGTGCAGAAGCAGCCACTGAAGTGATGTTTGAAGTGTAATCACTGTTGTGATTTTAAGAAACCCAGTCGTTAATTGGCATTCAGCAAAGTCTCATCAACAGTAATGCAATTTTTACTGCATAATCTCTTTCCTTGAGGGGTTAATTGAGGGATAAGTATTGGCTGGGGCACCAGGGATAGCTTCATTGCTGGGACATCTTGTATGTTCACCCAAGCAGGCAGATGGCCTCTTGGTTGAACATCTCAACTGGAAGATGGCATCTCTGACAGTGTGGCATTCCCTTGGCACTGCGCCCGAGTGTCAGCCTTGATTCTTGGAATGGGATTTTCAACCCAGAATCTTGTGACTCCAGATTGAGTGCGCTACAAGCTCTTGGTGAGTTTGCTACAAAATGGACTGTGGCTGACACAAGTTCGAATTGGAGAACGGGAGACATGATTTTTGGGAACATTTCTTTCAGTTATCGAAATGCTAATTAAGATTGGAAAATGCCGAGAATGTAGAACCAGCCCATCAGCGAATGACAAGAGAACAGTCAGGAAGGAGTCCAGTTCATTAACCTGTCTTTATCTGTTTTAGGTACAATGGGGCCTATTGGCTGTTTGCTATGTTTCCTGCTTTCCTTTACCATGTCTGTGTGTAATGTGAAGCTGACTGTAATTTTCATATTATTGAGGAGTGGTGTTCTCAGTCAGTCTGTGCTGCATGGCTCAAAGGACTACAGATTGCTGTTCCCTTAAGCTGCATTGCAAATTGCTTTTTAATGTGGATTTATATTTTTTCATGCTGCTTTAAACCAAGTTCTAGGTTTCGCAGTTGCCTCGCGCGCTTTATACAGTTCGTCACAATTACTTATATCTGTTTCTGGTTTAGGAGCAGAAGTCCACTCACCATCCACCCCATCGTGTTATAAATGCTTGAAGAGATTCATTTCCAGTTGTAAGCGACAAATACTTGAATTCTCAAGCATCTCGTCAGTGATGCCAGCTTACAGCTTTTTATGTTTTATTGGAGAATTACACTTTTTTTTTATTTTGGCAGGCCATGATGGAAAAACTGGACCTAGCCGTCCAAACCATAAATGGTTTCATGTCAGTACTGCAGCTAAAGATAGTCCATGTCACTGAGCCATTCAGAAGCTGAACGAGTTCAGGAGAGTACAGTCCCTTGGTTTGAGGTCCCTGAGCCTATACCCACACACTATTTTCCCATGATGCCGCATTATTATGATATGCCTAAGGCTGTTAGCAGTTCACTCTCAATAGATATTGCTCGGCACTTCCATTCTGGTGTTTGTTCCCCTTTTCAGCCCACGTGCTTTACCTGTCACCTAGCTGTAAGCGCGTACTGAAAACCGAGTTTCCCTTCCTCAATCAGGACAGAATGACAAAAGTCATAGGCAATCCTGGAACTCAATGCCAACTCTGCCAATAGGACAGGGATTGATGGGAGCCCAATAGGGAGTCTTGAAGCCACGAGAGACCTCGTAAAGAGCTTGCCGTCTGATGTCCTGAATTCTACATGTGGGCTGTCGTCTGCTGAGGGCTGTCTTAATCTGACCAGCTCTAACCTGGTTCGAACATGGGCAGGCAGTGCTGAAGCAGTTTGATGGAAAGACAGGGTGTGGTTTGGACAAGAAAGAAAAGCTACCCACCGGCATTGAAATGCGGTGGACCCTGAGTGAAATACAAAACATGAAACAATTCTGAAGAGGTCATACACAAACGTTCACTTTTTCTCTCTGCCAGACCTGATGGGTTTCTCTAACATTCTTGATCATTGTTTCAGATTTCCGGCAACTGCATTATTTTTTCTTTTAATCGAGCATCATATTCCCACCTACACCACCCCACTCCCCAGTTCACTGTCACTTGCACACGTTTGACTGCTGCCAACATCATCCCCCATAATTGTCCGTTTTTCCCTCACCATGCACAATGCTGATTGGCTGAAGCACAGCCTGAAAGGTTTCCATTAGGTCTTGAAGACAAAGATGCAGAGAGATTTACCAGATGGCACCAGGATGAGACGCTTTAGATCCTCTTAGTCTAAAGCAGCTCGAACTGTTCTGCTCAGTGCAGAGAAAGATAAAGCAAGGTCTAACGCCTTGGTGTTCAAAATTGTGAAAGGTCTGAATAGGGTCAGTAGGGAACCTGTTTTCCCTGGCAGAGAGTCAGTAGCCAGTGAATGTGCATACAAGCCAGGTGAAAGATGAAGATGTTTCATTCTAACTCAGTGGGTTGTTCAGATCTGGAATGTATTATCTGAAAGGGTAGTCGGAGTTAGCTTAGTAGTAACTTTAAAAAGGAAATTGGCTACATACTTGGAAAAGGAACATTTACTGGGCAAGAGATAAAGAACGGGGACTTGGGTCTAATTGTTTGTTCTGTCAGAGAGCAAACACGGGTATGAAGAGGGAATGGGTTCTCTCTATGCCATTTTATGACTGGGACAAAGGGTTGGAATGATGGACTGCTTAACCCCAAAAACTCAGAAGGAAAGTTGGTAGTTTGCCAGCAGACTGAGAGGAACCCTGCCCTGCAACCCTTACGTACTATGAGCATGCAGAAGTGGTGTGGATTTGGAATTCAGTCCTTCAGCGGGAGGATGTCCCTCCTTTGGAGTTGTCGCTGCGCTGATTGGCCAGTGACTGCAGCAGTCCCAACAACGCCAGGGGCTTGGTAGTGACAGATGTCGGGGCAACAATAAGCAGATCCAAAAACATCCCAGAGGACAGGACTAGTTTTGGGGAGAAGTCAGATCAATCGACAGGGAGGGTTAGGCCACTGTAGGGAGCATCACAAAGTGCGGCGCTGGAAAAGCACAGCAGGTCAGGCAGCATCCAAAGAGCAGGAGATTTGACGTTTTGGACAGTCCTGATGAAGGGCTTATGTCTGAAATGTTGACTTTTCGACTCTGAGCTCTAGCATCTGCAGTCCTCACTTTCTCCTAGCCACTGTGGGGAGGGGGCAAGTTGGGAGGTGTCGACAGAGTTTGGTAGAGCAGGCAGATTGGAAGAAAAAGGAGAGTACTGTCTTTGATGGGGGGGCCCCTTCGTTCAAAGGGCATGGACCCTGTCAGAAATGAGCCACCCCATATTTTTCTTGCCCTTTAAAAACTTAAATTTTGAAGATAATGGGCTGTCCATTCCTGCCCACATCAACCATGTTTTGGCATGAGCAGCGTAACAATGGGTCATTAAGAAGCTTAATCAACCCTGAGTTATTTACTTAAATACGGTGGATGGGTGGGAACATAGGACTTAGGAACGGGAGTATGCAATTCAGCCCTTTCAGCTTGCTCTGCCATTTAACATGATAATGGGTGATCTTATCCTGGTCTGAACTCCACTCTCCTGCCTGCTCTCTATAGCCCTTTAGCCTACTTTTCATGAGAAACTTATCTTTTTCTTCCATGAATCTGTTGGTTTGATTCTGCCTCCCCCACACTCTGGGCCAGTGAGTCCCACACATTCACAACCCTCTGAGAGAAGTAGGTTCTCCTCATCTCAGTTTTGAACCTACCTCCTCTCACTCTATATCTATGACCTCTTGTTTGGGCCTGTATCACAACAGGGAGCATGTGTTCAACGTCCACCTTATCAATCCCCTTTAGCATTTTATATCCCTCAATTAGATCCCCACCCTTGCTCTTCTGAACTCCAGTGAGTACAAGCCCAATTATTCATCTGCCTCTTATATGACATCCATTTCAGCCCTGGTGAACCTCCTCTGAACTGCTTGCAGTGCCACCATGGCCCTCCTCAAGTAAGGAGACCAAAACTGGTCACTGTGCTCCAGGTGTGGTCTCACCAACACCTTACATAATTGTAGCAATACTTCTTGACTTCTACAATTCAGTCCTTTTGCAATAAATGCCAAGAATCCATTTCCCTTTCTTATTATATGCTGCACTTGCATTCCCACTTTCTGTGATTCATGCACAAGGACACCCAGATCCCTCTGCCCTGACACACTTTGAATCTGCTTCCCATTTAAATAATAATTTGCTCTTTTGTTTTTCCAGCCAAAATGGCTAATCTCACAGGAGCTGAGGTGCCCTAGTTTACATAGCATCTCATAAATCCACTGTAAAATCTGTGAAATCAGTAGAAAATAGTAGTAAAATAAACCAAAAGTGCTAGGACAAAGGAAGGAAAAGGGACATGGAAGTAAGGTAGCAATTATTTCTAGAAAAGATTTTCACTTTGTTATTTTTCTTCACAAAATGTTTTGATGTTAATCTGTTTAATAGTACATCATATATTTCACACATTTATTTATCCTATAATGTGAGTTACATTTACATCATTGATGGCAAATTTGATAATATACCAAACAAGATAGGCCAAATGGCCTGTTTCTGCATTGTACATTTTTCTACGTTTCTAAAGGCGTTTCGTCTCAGCTTTGCTACCCCAGTGTTGGATGCAAGCGATCCCCTGTCTTGTTACCCTCCACCATGGCCTTCTGGCATCTTTTGATGTGGAGACGGTGGATGAGAATATAATTGGACTTTATCCCTGCTTGTGTCACCAAGGTTAAATCTCTCCCATGCCAGTCTCATCAAGCTCCCTCAACTTCCATTTTCCATCAACTCTTAATGCATTCAAAATGTAGTGCGAGTGAAAATGTCAATGGCTAGTCTCTACTCTCCCATCAGCCCTGCCCCTGCCAGCTCTTTCTGATGTTTATGGTGAATGTCCAAATTTTCTTTACTGACTGCTAATTCTTCCAGAGTCTCCGTTCTCTTTAGACTTGCATTACCCCATGAGCATAAAGTCCTTTGACTCCAGCTCCTTGCTTTGTCCTTCACACTCTTCACTCCCTATTGTTGCTGTCAAAAAAAGTTTAAAAAAAAGCCTCATCTTGTTTTCAGATCCTGATGTGACCTCGCTGTTCCCAAGTCACAGTAGCCTCTGCCAGCTCTACAATCTGGCCTCTTGTGCATCTCTAAATTTAGTTACTCTATCATTGGTGGCCATGTGTTCCGCTGTCTCAGTCGAGAGTGTGGCGTTGGAAAAGCACAGCAGGTCTGGCAGCATCCGAGGAGCAGGAGAGTCGACGTTTCAGGCATAAGCTCTTCATCAGGAATGAGGCTCGTGGGCCGGGGGAGTACTGAGAGATAAATGGGAGGGGGCTTGGGTGAAGGTAGCTGAGAATGTCATAGGTAGATGAAGGTGGGGGGGAGGTGATTGGTCGGAGAGGAGGGTGGAGTAGATAGATGGGAAGGCTTGGGACTGGGATAATGTGGGGGATGGGGAAATGAGGAAACTGTTGAAATCAACATTGATCCCAGTTGGTTGTAGGGTCCCAAGGCAGAATATGAGGCATTCTTCCTTCAGGTGGTAAGGGTTTGGCAGTGGAGGAGGCCCAAGACCTGTACGTCCTTGACAGAAGTGTTCAGCTACGGGGCAGTGGAGTTGGTGGGTGCAGGTGTCCCAGAGATGTTTTCTCTAAAATAATCCGCAAGTAGGCGTCCTGTCTCCCCGATGTAGAGGAGACCCCATCGGGTGTAACGGATACAGTAGATGACATTGGTGGAGATACAGGTAAATTTCTGTTGGATGTGGAAGGATCCACTGGGGCCTTGGACGGGGGTGAGGGGAGTGGTGTGGGTGCAGGTTTTGCACTTCCACTGTCTCAGTCCTAATCTCTGCACTATCCCATCTAAATCTGTCTACCTCTCAAACCTGTCATTCCCTTCAGGACCCTCTGTTTAAGCTTTTGCTGGTACCTCCCAATGTGTTCAGTACCAACATTTGTTTGATAATACTCCTGGTACTAATGCCTTGGAGAATTTTACTTTGTTGGATTTTCTATTGAAATCAAGTTACTGTTGTCATCTTTGTCCTTACTGTTTGAGGTCTCTCACCAAACCTTCCTGAGTCTCTAAATCTTTCCCTAGTATTTAATATGCTTCTCCCTCAACCAATTTTCAGCCGCCATTCGTAACTTCCTCTGCAAATGTTTACCATGAGTGCCTCTATTACCCTCCCGTTGCAATGTATTTTCTGTCATTGCAGGCACCAGATACAAATAGGTAGTTTTGGGCACTCACCATTTTGTTTCATTGACGACAATTAATTGTTTAGTTTCCCCTTGAACAAAACCTGTGGCGGCCAGGATAGAGGTGGGGATGTGCAGGGGAATTGGGAGCAGCAAGGGGCCACAGTATTTCACAAGAAAGTGAATTCATATCACTTCCTTACTCCTGAACAGGAAAAGTAAATCACGGTTCTCCTCGTCAGTGTTTGAGTTCCTTTATACTTATGGAGAAACACTAGAAACTTGCTTGACTAAACTGATGACTGTCCACATGAGCTCAAAACAGAAACAAAGCAACCCTTTCTTTATGCTGCATTGCCAATTTATAACATTCATGCCAAAACCACGACCAGAAGTTAGGCCATAGACGCACAGTCCCCAAGGCAACATCACTGCCAAGGTCAAACCATTGGAAACAGTGAGAGCTTTTTGAGAACATTAGTGTAATAGATTGTGAACACATTCATGAATAGTTTTGTTTTAATTCACTGAGATGAATAGCAAGTGATTACAATTCCCCGCTGAAAATTGTGACTGTCGTTGAGAATAAGTGAAAATTTAAAGGATTTGAAGAAAGCTCTTTGTTGCTGGCTTCAACAGAGTTACGCTGAGGGTTAAGTGCAGTGGGGAAATCTAAGGTTTTGGCACATCTTTCAACAATAAGTCATTGGGTGCTTTCAATGTATAAGTCCTGTTAGCATGGAAAATTGCCAAGTAAAACACTTGGCTGAAGGCCAAATAAGTGCAGATCAAAAGCACACCCACCATTATGTTGAAATGCTGCAAGAAGCAACAATATTTGTTTGGTCTGGTTGGGAAGTGATAGTCCAGGATATGTAACGGTGCTTGCAGTTGTTAGGACTTGGCTGTACGTGTTCAGTTTTATGGACTTACATTGAAATGATAAGTTGCCGAGAGTGCAAACTGATAACGTTGCAGCAAGGGAAAGCTTGCTCCTTAACCAATCAGTCTGAAGGATGGAGAAAGAAGAGTGAGTTAGAGCGGATGAATTAAATGTCAAGAATGAGAAGGTGAGAAAGATTTGATTAAGAGACAGTGAGGAAAGAAAGACGGAAGGGAAAAGTAAAATCTCATTTTGAAATTTAAAGTTTGACGTTTTTAAAATCTCCCAAGAATTAAGGGACTGAGGTTTGTGATAGTCAATTTTGATTGGGGCCAATAGATATTTGCATTTGTAAATCAGCCTTAACATCATGAAATATCTGGCACCACCTCAAGGTGGACGGAGATGTACAAGGGGGTGGAACTGAAACTTGGTTCAAAGATGCAGGTTTTAAGGAGTAATTTAAAAGAGGAAAGAGCAGCTGAGAGACAACGAAGGGAATTCCAGAGTTTCAGGCCCAGGCAGTTGAACGCACAGTCACCAGTGCTGGTGATTTTAAAATCGGAAACGCGGAATTGGCCAGAGGCTGGAGGTAACTTCTGATTTAGGATGGGTGAGGCCATGAAGTGATTTTGTTGTATTGAGGCATTGCTTAAGAAGGATCCCAATCTGAAATAGTTAACCTGCATCGAAGCAGGAGAGGTGGGAGAGTGGGACTTGGTGTGTGTTCGGGTGAATGCAGCAAGGCCTTGAACAGCTTCACAATAATGAAGGGAAGAACATAATCAGCTGACCAGGAGTGTCCATTATTATAATGTCAATTAAGAATATTATTGCTATTAATTATAATTAAAAGATACTCAGACTGGAATAATCAAGACTTAACTTTCTGTGACACGTTTATTTTGTACCTGCTGTGTAAATATAGGGTACTCCAGTTCCTCAGTGTAGGGAGTAACAGCAAGCTGTCTTTTTCTTGAAGTTAATAATGGAACGGGTGCAATTTAGATGGCAACTGTTGGATGTTTGCCTACAACGCACATCTATCCCATTCCTGAAATTGATGTTCAACTTGTGACGATGAACGCCACTGGTTAGTTTGACAGGAAAGGCCCGACCATTGCCTCAGTAATCATGTTCATAGATTGAAACTGCAGGCGAGCTATCTGACTCTCCACTGTATAATCCATTACATTGTTCTTCTGGTGGTGGGGGGGAGCTTAGTTAGCTCAGTTGGCAGGATGGCTGGTTTGCGATGCAGAGTGCACCAAAAGCTCAGGTTCATTTTCTTTCTGAGGTTGCCATGACGTCCCCCTTTCTCAACCGTGACCCTGGCCCACAGGGTAAACTCGCCACCAGTCATCTCTCTCTCTCTCTCTAATGAGTGAGTAGCCCTATGATCCTCAGGGACTATGCAACTTTACCTTAACAGCATTAGCATCATGAAATATTGAAGGTTATCCTCAGTTATTGGTCAGGGTATTGAGTACAGAAGTTGGGAGGTCATATTGTGGCTGTACAGGACATTGGTTAGGCCACTTTTTGAATATTGCATGCAATTCTGGTCTCCTTCCTATTGGAAAGATGTTGTGAAAACTTGAAAGAGTTTAGAAAAGATTTACAAGGATGTTGCCAGGGTTGGAGGATTTGAGCTATAGGGAGAGGTTGAACAATCTGGGGCTGTTTTCCCTGGAGCATCGGAGACTGAGGGGTGACTGAATAGAGGTTTATAAAATCATGAGAGGCATGGATAGGATAAATAGACAAAGTATTTTCCCTGGGGCGGGGGAGTCCAGAACTAGAGGGCATAGGTTTAGGGTGAGAGGGGAAAGATATAAAAGAGACCTAAGGGGCAACTTTTCATGCAAAGGGTGGTACATGTATGGAATGAGCTGCCAGAGGAAGTGGTAGAGACTAGTAAAATTGCAACATTTAAAAGACATCTGGAAGGGTTTGGAGGGATATGGGGCTGGTGTTTGGCAGGTGGGACTAGATTGGATTGGGATATCTAGTCGGCATGGACGGGTTGGACCGAAGGGTCTGTTTCCATGCTGTACATCTCTATGACTCTGTGATTGAAAAAGCACACATTAGGCTGCACATTAATAGTCATTAACAATGGGCAATGGGCTCAGTGGTACTTTATTCAACTTCCAACAAGAATTAATTTTTGAAGTGATCACAAGATTCCAACTTTGATAATAATCTTTCATATTTCTCAGAACTCCTTTGAATTTCAACACATTGACTCAAATAAATAACCAGTTCTTACTGTATGCATAGAATCATTGAATGGTTACAGCTTAGAAGGGGACCATACTATCCTGACAGTACTGGCTCTCCGCAAAAACAATTCAGCTATGCCACTGTCCTGGACTGCAGAGAATTTCTCTTCCAGGTGCTTATCCAATACCTTTTAGAAAGCCATGACTTTATCAACCTTCACTACATCCTCAGGTAGTGCATTCTGATTCTGAAGCATTTGCTGTGGTAGAAAGGTTTTCCACCTGTTGTTAGGTTCTCTTGCCCCTCGCATTACAATTGACGGCATCTGGTTCTTAACCCTTTCACCGCTGGAACCAGTTTGTCTCCAGCTACTCTGTCAAGCTACTCATGATTCAGAGCACCCCTACCAAATCTCCTCTTACCTTTCTCTTGTCTTAAGATAACAACCCCAGCTTCTCCCGCCTATCCCTATATCTCAAATCTTCATGGCCTGGTGCCTTCTGATCAATGTTTTCTACAGCTTCAAGTAGTGGAGGTTGCTACAATTGCCAAATTTAAGAGGCATCTGGATGGGTATATGATTAGGAAGGGATATGGGCCGGGTGCTGGCAGGTGGGACTAGATTGGGTTGGGATATCTGGTTGGCATGGACGGGTTGGACCGAAGGGTCTGTTTCCATGCTGTACATCTCTATGACTTCCTTAAGTGCAGTGCCCAGAGTTAGATGTAATACTCCAGGTGAGATTGGATCAGAGTTTTTTTTACAATTAGATTAGATTACTTACAGTGTGGAAACAGGCCCTTCGGCCCAACAAGTCCACACCGACCTGCCGAAGCGCACCCACCCAGACCCATTCCCCTACATTTACCCCTGCATCTAACACTACAGGCAATTTAGCATGGCCAGTTCACCTGACCTTTAGACAGGGTGCAATAATTTCCTTGGTCTTGTAGTCTGTGTTGATAAGGACCGTTGCTGGAAGAAGTATAGTAAGTCAAGCAGCACCAGAGAAGGAAGAGAGTGGATATTACAGGTTGGAACCTTTTATCAATCTATGCCTCTACTTTAAACATTTTCTCAACCCCCACAGCACTTTCATTGATTTGCGTACATATACCTGAGATCCTTCTACTTTTGCAACCCCTTCAGGATTTAACTGTATCTCCTCATTCTTCCTACCAGTATGAATCTCTTCATCCTCTGTATTAAATGTCTTTAACGTACAGCAGAGTGGAGATTTTGCCCGAAACGTCGATTTCGAAGCTCCTTGGATGCTGCCTGAGCTGCTGTGCTCTACCAGCACCACTAATCCAGAGTGGAGATGCAGCAGCCAATCCTAGTCCTCACTATTCCCAGCAGGGCCTGAGGGACATCTTTGGTACACAGTGAGGTTGGGGGAAGGGAAAACTTTCATACAGTGCCCTTCCCGGGCAAGCCCATGCCAGGGAACCAAATGGAGGAGAAAGATCCCACTAGGTATTCGTCTCCTTGAGAGAAAAGGCAAATAGGCTTGTTACAACCTCAGGATATCAGTGAGATGGTGACTGGAGTGTTGTGTACAGTTTTGGCCACCGTACTTAGGAAAGGAGAATACTTCCAGAGGAAGTTTCTCGCATTGATTCCTGGGATTAAGGGAGTCATTTTGTGAGGAAATGTTGAACAGCTTGGGCCTATACTCGTTGGAGTTTGCAACGATGAGAGGTGATCTTATTGAAGCATATACAAATCTGAAGGGGTTGAGGGATCTGTTTTGCAAAGAGTTTTAAAAGAGGAGCAATTCAACTTAAATGATTTAAAATGGAAACAAGAAGCATTCCTCTCTCAGAGGGTCATTAGTATTTGGGACTCTCTTTTCCAGAGACAAGTAGGGATGGGTCATGGAATATATTTGAGGGTGAACTAGACACTTTCGATTGATAAGCAAATGAAAGGTTTCATACTTTCATAGTAATAAAAGCAGGAGTAGGCCGTTGGACCTGCTCCACCATTCATTAAGATCTGGCTGATCTATCCATCATCTCAGCTCCTCCTACATGCATTATCCCCATAACCGTTAATTCCCCTACCATGTAAAAACCCATCCAATTGTGTTGTGAATATATTTAATGAAGCTGCCTCCATTGTTTCCTTGGGCAGAGAATTCCATAGATGCACTACTCTTGAGAAAAGCAGTTCCTCTCCATCGCTGTCCTAAATCTGCTGCCCCTAGGGTGGGACGTTGGCTCAGTGGTTAACACTGCTGCTTCATAGCGCCAAGGATCCGGGTTTGATTGCGGCCTCGGGCGTCTGTGTGGAGTTTGCACCGTCTCCCTGTGTCTGCGTGGGTTTCCTCTGGGTGCTCCAGTTTCCTTTCACAGTCCAAGGATGTGCAGGTTAGGGTGAACTGGCCATACTAAATTGCCCATAGTGTTCAGGGATGTGTAGGTTAGAGGTAAATGTAGAGTAATAGGGTAGGGGAATGGGTCTGGGTGGTTTACTCTTTGGAGAGTCAGTGTGAACTTATTGGGCCAAATGGCCTGTTTTCACACTGTAGGGATTCTATGATGTTCGCTCATCTTGAGGCCATGTCCCCTAGTCCTAGTCTCACCCACCAGTGGAAACAACTTGCCTGCCTTATCTGATCTATCCCTTTCATATTTTTATATGTTTCTATAAGATCCCCTGTCATTCTTCTAAATTCTATTGAGTCCAGTCCCGGGCAGCTCAACCTCTCTTCAAAGGGTAACCACCTCATCTTCAGGATTAACCTGGTGAATGTCCTCTGCATCGCCTCCAAAACCAATATATCCTTCCTCAAGTAAGGAGACCAGACTGTGCACAACCCTGGCAGATGAGTAAGTGGAGCTGAGGCCACAAGCTGAGCAAGTATGATCTTAATGAATGGCAAAATAGGCTGGAGGAGCCAAATCCTCCCGCTCTTGTTCTTAATTCAAATCTTTTAATGTTCTGATGTACAATAATGGATATTAGGGGATGCAGTGCCATCCAGTGGAAGAAATAAGAATAGCAAGTGTTGTCACTGTCCCAACAGTTACCAACGCAGTGCTCATGTCCAAACAATGACCCCTTGAGTGATACCAGTGTTTATATCCCCCTGCTTCAGAGGCAGTGACCACAATGTTAACAGTTAGGCTCAGTGATCACACTCTCCTTTTTGATTCTGCATGTTCTCAATTAATCCCGCACCAATTTAACATCGAGTCATAGAGATGTACAGCACAGAAACAGACCCTTCGGTCCAACCGGTCATACCGGCCAGATATCCCAACCCAATCTAGTCCCACCTGCCAGCACCCGGCCCATATCCCCCCAAACCCTTCCTATTCATATACCCATCCAATGTTGCAATTGTACTAACCTCCACCACTTTCTCTGGCAACTCATTCAATACCCGTACCACCCTCTGCATGAAAAAATTGTTCCTTAGGTCTCTTTTACATCTTTCCCCTCTCACCCTAAACCTATACCCTCTAGTTCTGGACTTCCCTAAAACAGGGAAGAGACTTTGTCTATTTATCTTCTCCATGCCCCTCATGATTTTATAAACCTCTATAAGGTCACCCCACAGCCTCCGATGCTCCAGGGAAAACAGCCCCAGCCTATTCAACCTCTCCCTAAAGCTCAAATCCTCCAACCCTGGCAACATCCTTGTAAGTCTTTTTTGAACCCTTTCAAGTTTCACAGCATCCTTCCGATAGGAAGGAGACCAGAATTGCGTGCAATATTCCAAAAGTGGCCCAACTAATGTCTTGTACAGTTGCAATATGACCTCCCAACTCCTGTACTCAATACTCTGAACGATAAAGGAAAGCATACCAAACACCTTCTTCACTACCCTATCTACCTGTGACTCTACTTTCAAGGAGCTATGAACCTGCACTCCAAGGTCTCTTTGTTCAGCAACACTCCCAAGGGCCTTAACATATAAGCTGGCAATTCAGTAGATTACTTTACTTACTTACAGTGTGGAAACAGGCCCTTCGGCCCAACAAATCCACACCGCCCCGCCAAAGCGCAACCCACCCATACCCCTACATTTACCCCTTCACCTAACACTACGGGCAATTTAGCATGGCCAATTCACCTGACTGCACATCTTTGGACTGTGGGAGGAAACCAGAGCACAGCAAGGCCAATTCACCTGACCTGCACATCTTTGGATTGTGGGAGGAAACCGGAGCACCCGGAGGAAACTCACGCAGACACGAGGAGAACGTGCAAACTCCACACAGTCAGTCGCCTGAGGCGGGAATTGAACCCGGGTCTCTGGCGCTGTGAGGCAGCAGTGCTAACCACTGTGCCACCATGCCGCCTGCAAAGTACATTCTTTGCAGGAGTGCTCCAGTGTTGATGTCACCTTCCAAGTGAGGTGTTGAACCAAGGTCACATCAATCTGTTTAGGTGGGCATAAAAAATCCAATGACAAATTTAAAACAGTCCCAGCTGTTTGCTTAGCATTTTTTTCTTAAACCCTATCACAAAGTAGATCAGCTGATTATTTAGTCATTGCTGTTTGTAGAAATCTGCTGTGTACAAACTGGTTGCCAGTGTTGTATTCTCAGAGCACACCCCATTTGCAACAATCTGGTTTGGGACGAGTAACCGTTTCTATTAAAGGAGACAAAATTAGTTAGGGGTAAATAGGTGGGATGGGTCTGGGTAGGTCACTCTTCGGAGGTCGGTGTGGACTTGTTGAGCCAAATGGCTAATTTCCATGCCATATGGATTCTATGATGCTAGAATTTGAGATCCTAGTTACTCACAAAGAGAATAAAACCATAAGATTCCATGATTTTAAACAAGCAAAGGAAATTTAACTAAACAAGGATCAACAAATCAAACAGGCAGCACTATATATCTTATACTCTAACATACAGGATTGACACGATGTAAAAATGAATTAACAGTCAAACTATGGTTGACCACACCACAAGCTACATTAAATGGTTGACATGATCAAAACAGATCCCTCACGTTTTCTCAGCAGCATTCCCAAACCTTAGTGAGCAATAACAATTCTTCACAGTTCTTTCATCCGACTGAAGAATTTTAGCTTTTCTTTTGCAAAGACCTAGTCTGACCCCTATCCGATTGCAGTTCTGTTTAAGCCAAGTTCCATGGGTACAATCCTCAACTAAAGGCACACTATTCCAGAATGCACTCAAATCTGCTCCAAGATTGTCCACCTTGTATTAAAAGCCCAGTAATGCGAATGCTTAAGAAATAAAATAAAAGAGAAACAGAAAGTGTTGGAGAAACTCAGCAGGTCTGGCAGTATCTGTGGAGAGAGAAACAATTAACGTTTTGAGTCCAGTAAGTCTATTTAAAAGAGTTTCTCTAAGACTTGGTTTTTATTCCCATCTTCTTGGTCTTCTTTTCTAGTGAGCTGTCTTCTGTGGAGACTGTGTCGCCGTTATGTTGATCAGACTTCACTCCAGCATTAATTAAAACAAGTCCCACATGGTCTCAGCTTCTCAGCCATGCAGCTGCCAGCTGGGCTACTGGACTTACTTCAGCTCCAATTCTTATCAGCATGGAGCTATCAATGGCCACCAGAGCTTCATTGAGCCACAGGTCCCCAGAGGGTCAACTAACAGTCGCACTTCAGCTGTACAGAACCCCTTAAGTGTTAATTAATGCTTTACAATGACCCTTGAGCTGATCTGTGCAACTTGTTAGTAGCTCACATCAGAGGTCTCCCCTTGTTCCTGGACAGATTTTATTGATTTATTGACCTGCAATACAATGGAAAGTGTTGTTTTGGGTGCTGTACAGACAGATCGTACAATACGAAGTGATTCAAGGTAGCACAACACAGCGCAGAATTACAGCCGCAGAAAAGGTGCAGACAGAGATCATTTGAAAGGTCCGTCTTTCTCTTAAATATTACGATCTCTAGTCAATCAAAGGTTTCCTTCCATAGATGCTAAAATACAAAATATATGGAGAGAACAAAAAAAATTAGAAATAATTTTATCAGAACAGATGGAAATAATTTTATCAGAAAAGATTTACTCTTTAAAAATAATTCAAAATGCTGAAACTGTCCCTTTTATAGTGCCCTTCGTGACGACATGTGCAGAGAAATGCTTGTATTTTATTTTGTGCCATGACCCTTTAATACAGCTATGAGTTAGGAGGTATTCTGAAAGAGGATTATTTGGATTCCTGCTTATAACATCAGTTTTGAGAAATGCCCGTATGACCTGAGGTTGCCATGGAAATGAAGAGCTAAGAAGGCAAAGGTAAGCAGAAAGCTGATTGTAGTGGTGTTGGGATTTTTTAGCCTTTGTGCAGGCAGTGCAGAACACAGGAAAGTGAGGGGAAAACAAACAAGGCTGTCTCTGAATGGAGCGGTTTCTATTTGGCGGTTGTTGAACAGACCCTGGTATTGAAGCTGGCCTTCAAGAATAGGGCATACACTGTATGTTGTAAAGGTGGAAAGAGCAAAGAGCTGTAGATGGATAGTGCAAGGGATTGTGAATTGGACAAGACCATTTGTTATTGTTTCCATGTTGTCAGAGCCTACCCAATGGTTTAGAGGGGTTGTGAAGAGAGTCCATGAAGATTCTATGCTATTAGGACTGTGATGAGAGAGGGTTTATAAATGTATAGCTTGTCAAACTGTGTGTCTGGGCCAATGGATGGAATGCGACTGCAGGCTTAAATGTTTGAATAGAAAATGGGAGATTCCACATATTAAGTTCCATGATGGAAAGATTTCAAAGGTGGCATATGGTGCTATATTTGTGTCAGAAGTGGTTCGAATGCTTGTAACTATGTGGTACATAGTTGTCCTATCAACTATTGAAAATAAAACTTCCCTTTTTGTTCGAAGCACCTTTCACTTGTTATTTATTGTTTGAATTATGTTGATTTTAGTTGATTTGTTCCAGTAACAGTCTTATTAAATGACATGTTGTCCCACTCTTTCCTTTCCTTTGGAGTCATAGGGGATGCCTTTCCTTTGTGAAAAGGAATCAGGTGAAAGCCACAGAAATCGTAGCACTTCAGCCAATTTCTTATCCATGTTGTTACTTTCCCTGTAACGCCAAGCAATTTAATTTTATCGAGAAACAATGCTGTATGAAAATACGCACTGACAATCTTCATTGAATTTTTTTCTATTAATACAGCCCATTATCCCCAAAAAGAACTCTATTAAATTTGTTAGGCATAATTTGCCTTTTCATAATTGCAGCTGCCTGTCTTTAATTAATGTGTGTTATTCTAAGTGAGTATTATGATCTTCAGAAGCCTTAACCACTACCAGTTTTTTGGCTGACTGGTCCATAATCACCTGATTTATCCCTTTCTCCTTCCTTCAATGAAGGCATTAGATTGGCAACAGTCCAGTGCTCTGGCACAGCTTCCCATTTGCAGGAATACTTGAAGGATTTTGATCAGATGCTTTTTTTTACCTTTTCTGACCTCCCTCAGCATTTGCGGTGTTGCCCCTTTTCTCAAGACCCACAAATTTTCTGAACACCTTTGTAGCAGAGCTCCGTATTAGCATCACCTCAATCCCTTGTGCCTTTCATTGCCATTTCTGAACTCCAGAGGTGAAGTCAGTGACCACGCTTGACGTAAGTACAATATCGAGGAGAAAGTGAGGACTGCAGATGCTGGAGCTTAGAGTCGAGAGTGTGGTGCTGGAAAAGCACAGCAGGTCAGGCAGCATCCGAGGAGCAGGAGGATCGGCATTTCGGGCATAAGCTCTTCGTCAGGAATGAGCTTATTCCTGACGAAGGGCTTATGCCCGAAACATCGATTCTCCTGCTCCTCGGATGCTGCCTGACCAGCTGTGCTTTTCCAGCACCACACTCTTGACTCATAGGTACAATATCTGACCAAGTGTAAGAGTAAGGAGTCCTAGCAAAGCTACAGTCAATGAAAATTGGGGGAACGTTCTCTGCTGGGGTGGCACAGTGGCTCAGTGGTTAGCACTGCTGCCTCACAGCACCAGGGACCAGAGTTCGATTCCAGTCTGGGGTGAATGTGTGGAGTTTGCACATTCTCCCCATGTCTGCATGGGTTTCCTATGTGTACTCTGGTTTTCTCCCACAGTCCAAAGATGTGTAGGTTAGGTGAATTGGCCATGCTAAATTGCCCATAGTGTTCAGGGATGTGTAGGTTAGGTGAATTGGCCACGCTGAATTGCCCATAGTGTTCAGGGATGTGTAGGTTAGGTGAATTGGCCATGCTAAATTGCCCATAGCGTTCAGGGATGTGTAGATTAGGTGCATTTGTCAAGGGTAAATATAGAGTTATAGGGGAATGGGTCTGGGTGGGATACTCTTCGGAGGGTTGGTGTGGACTTGCTGCTTCCACACTGTAGGGATTCTATGATTCAATGAACCACATCTGGAGCAAGGAAGGTTTTTGTGGTTGTTGGAAGTCAGTCATCTCAGATCCAAGACATCTCTGCAGGAGTTCCTCAGGATAGTGATCTGGACCCAACCATCTTCAGCTGTTTCATCAATGGCCTTCCCTCCATCATAAGTGGGGATGTTCGCCAATGACTGTGCCATGTTCAACACCTTACCAATTCCTCAGATAGTGAAGTGATTCGCGGGAGCTGGGGACAATATTCAGGTATGGGCTGATAAGTAACATTTGAACCACATGAATGCAAGCAATGACCATCTCCAACAAGGAAGAAGCTAATCATCGCCTGTTGACATTCAATAGCATTACCGTAGCTGAAACCCCACTATCAACAAGCATGCGGCTATCAATCATCAGAAACCGTGTTGGCTTGCTGTATAAATGCTCTGGCTGCAAGTGCAGGTCAGAGGCTAGGAATCCAGCAGCAAGTAACTCACCTCCTGACTCCCCAAAGCTTATTCACCACAAGTCAGGAGTGTAATGGAATAATCCCAACATGTCTGGAGGAGTACAGTTCTGAAAACACTTGGGAGACTTGACAGCATCTAGGACAGAGCATACCACTTGATTGGCTCCACACCCACAAGTATTAGCCTCCTGTACCACTGACCTCCAAATGCAGCCGTGTGAGTTACCTACAGAACTTCACAAGGCTGTTCTGACAGCACCTTCCAAACCCATGACCACTTCAATCTAGAAGGACGTGGGCAGCAAATCCATGGCAATATCACTGAAATTCCCCTCCAAGTCTCGATCCTGACTTGGAAGTTCATCACTGTTCTTCCACTGCCACTGGGCCAAGATCCTGGAATTCCCTCCCTTCAGGCATTGTGGGGCAAGCCATAGCTGGTGAACTGCAATGGTTCAAGAAGGCAGCTCACCACCACTTTCTCAGGGGCAACTCGGGACAGGCAATAAATGCTGGCCAGCCAGTGGTGCCCATGAATAAATAAAAAAAGCCAACAAAAGTAAAACAACAATAAAGCAGCACAGTTGCATCAAGTATCTAATAATTTAAGTTTGCATATTCAACATTCATCACATTAGTGTGCAAATCTGTATTTTTAAAGTATTACATTAAATTTTGTTACTTGATATACTCAACAGTCTATTATTAACATTCGCATTTGTATTCAGCATTACTAATCGCTAGCAACTTTACTCCAAATTTCCCTCAACTTATCGTGACATCATTGAATTGAATGTGAGATGAGTCAAATAAATATTTAACATGCTACTGAGGCTTTCCAATGAAACAAAATAATATTCTTAGCCCAGAGGATGCAGTTTGACACACAAGACTGCTTTAAAATAAAATGGAATTGATTCACAAAAGTAAACAACGTACTTGAATGTGGAGCTGTTCTGATCCCAACTAAAGGCTGGGCTTTATGTAGAAAGTAGAGTACTTCCATACAGCTTAGGGTATAATGTGCAACAGTTACTGGGCTTTGGCGTTTCAACTGTTGTCGGGTCAAAATCCTAGAACTCCCTCCATAATGGTATTGTGGGTCTTCGTCCAGTATATGAACTGCAAGAAGGTAGCTGACCACCACCTTCTCACAGGCAGCTAGGGACGAGCGATAAAGCTGGCCCAGCCATTTAAGCCTACATCCCCTGAATGAACAAAATAAAAACCATACTCCTCTCAGGAAGTTAAAATAATTGGGTATGAGTAATATATTCTGGCCTTGCCTGTGAAATGCATGTCCTATGAAAGTAATTTTTAAAAAGCATTCACAGCTATTTTAGCTATGAGGCAACATTAAACAAACTAGGAATGTATTCCCTGGTATGTAAAAGGTGGAGGTGTGATTTAGTTATATGTTTCAAGCTGTCAAGAGGAACGGGTAGGCTGGACGAGGAGGAAGTATCTCTTCCAGTTGGGGAGTCATGGACCAGATGGCAAGGTCAAAAGACTGGAGCTAGACCTTTTACGAGATTGTTGAAGTTTCAAACTTGGCCAACGGTGATAGTTCAAAAGTCTTAAAGTATATGGGGCAAAATCCGGACTATGGACTCGGCTTGCGGATCTGCTTTGTTCTCCTAGAATAACAAAACAGCCCAAGGAGTTAAATAGTCTACTTCTGTTCCTTTGTTCCTGTCTATGTAAGCCCAACCTTTGTAAACACGATTCCCATTTTTATTTCTGATAGTAACCTCCCCTTGAAAAAAAAGAACTGGAAATGACATCACCCACCAAGACCTATAAATAGAGAGGCGGGACATATCACCAGTGCTTCACCAGAGACTCTCACTGATGTTACCTAGTATGGTGATGAAACGTCTGAAAACAAACCTTCCAGCTTGGCGAGCTAACTTACATATTTAACTTGGTTTAAACTTAAACTTTAAACTTATCACGTTTTAATTATTTTGAAAACACACCTACTACTTCATAATGATGAAGCATGGACTGATAAGAAAGTTGAGGAATAAGCTGTTTTCAGGATCTCCTTTGGATCTCTGGTAGCACGCAGATGGGATCTGAAGGTCATGGGGACAAGCCTCACTCTTGGTGATACTCTGGACAGACTCACGGCAGACACTCCAGTATCACAGGCATGCTGCACCAAACTTCAGGTGAGCGTAAATACCCCATGGCCTGATTTTGGCAAAGAGTAAGAAGGTTTTTTTTTTAGATTACATTACAGTGTGGAAACAGGAAACAAGTCCACACCGACCCGCCGAAGCGCAACCCACCCATACCCCTACATTTACCCCTTACCTAACACTACGGGCAATTTTAACTATGGCCAATTCACCTGACCTGCACATTTTTGGACTGTGGGAGGAAACCGGAGGAAACCCACGTAGACACGGTGAGAATGTGCAAACTCCACACAGTCAGTCGCCTGAGGCGGGAATTGAACCCGGGTCTCCGGCGCTGTGAGGCAGCAGTGCTAACCACTGTGCCACCGTGCCGCCTACCAAGGTTCTCCCAGGAATTCTCACCAATATTTATCGCATAATGAGAATCACTAGAAACAGATCTGATCATAATGTAGGAAACGTTATCTGATAGTATGACTCTAATTGGATTGAATTTTGCATTAATTCAGAATGCAACATTGTTCATTCTAGGATCTTAAATCTGAAGAGAGGAAAGTTTGAGGGAAAGTTCACTGTGATATATTGGGAAAAAGCACGAAATGATTTGGCAGGAAATGGGTAATGGCTTCTATTTAAAGAAATACCACACAATCTACAACAAATCTACATTCCTCCCATTCTCCTGGATTCATTTCTCAAGCACACCAAAGGGAAAGGCTAATCAAGCATGGTTAATGAAATAAGTTAAAGGTTTCAATGGATCAAAGGGATTAGCTAACAAGAATGCCAAAACCATGGTGAACCTGAGAGTGGGTGCAGTTTCGAACCCAGCAATAAAGAACTATGAAACTAATGAAGGAAGAGAAAATAGAATATGAGCACAAACTTGTGAGGAGTAAAAAGATGGACTGTAAGAAATTCTTTATGTATGTGAAAAGGAAAAATGGATGACACGCTGGCTCAGTGGTTAACACTGCCGCCTCACAGCACCAGGGACCCAAGTTCAATTCCAGCCTTAGGCAACTGTCTGTGTGGAGTTTGCACATTCTCCCTGTGTCTGTGTGGGTTTCCTCCGGGTGCTCCGGTTTCCCCCCACAGTCCAAAGATGTGCCGGTTAGATAAATTTACCATGCTAAATTGCTCATTGTGTTAGGTGCGTTAGTTAGGGGTAAATGGAGGGGAATGGGTCTGGATAGATTACTCTTTGGAGGGTTGGTGTGGACTTGTTGGGCCAAATGGCCTGTTTCCACACTGTAGGGAATCTAATCTAATCTAAAGTGTGAGCCCATTATGGGTGGGACAGGATAATTTATGGAGAGAATAGGAAGTAGTAGAGAAATTAAACAGTTACTTTGCTTCTGTCTTCACAGAAGAAGATACAGAAAAGCTCCCAGAAATACTAAGTGACCAAGGGACTTGTGAAACTGAGGAACTGACAGAAATTAGTAAAGTGGTGGTCTTGAATCGAGTGAAGGTTAATAAATCCCCTGGATCATGTAAACTTCATCTCACAGTATTAAAGAAGATGGCTAGAGAGATTGTGAATGCATTAATAGTTATCTTTCAAAGTTATCTTTCTGGAAAGGTTCATGTGAGCTTCCACTATTAAAGAAGGTCCTTTCCACTATTAAAGAAGGGACCAGGAGGAGCAATGTTTCCATGCTAATCTTATTCTTGTTTTGGGGGACCTTATTATGTGTATGTTGGCAGCTGTGTTACCACATCACAGCAGCAATGACAGTCAGAGATGCTAAATTGAGTGTAAAGCTCTTTGGCGTGGCCTGAGATCATGAAAGTTGCTATATAAATGCAAATCATCATTTTCTTTTCTTTCTGTCACTTCATCATTAATCCTGTCCTTAATCCTCACAATAAGGCATTTACATGCATCTTATTACATACTTTTCAAAGAAAATACCACAACAACTCAATTCGCTTGTCAATATAACCTCTGTGTAATTGTTCAGAAAGCTGTTCAACATTAAAAGTTGCAAGTTTGTTAATGACTTTGAAGCACGCATTTAAATTCAAGAATAGATTTAATTGTCGGATTCGCAAAAAAAAATTGAAAACCAGACTAAACAGAAAACTATAATGTGGCATGTGGGCTTCATCCTGAGGAGGTTTTTAAAAGGTATAAATAGAAACAATGATTGCAGGTGCCTTCATGTCTGCACTAAGAGCAGAAGGTGCAGGAGAGAAGTGCAATCAGGTACAGAACTAGCCAGCAATTCTGCAGAGTACAGGGTAGTCTATCCTGAAAAAGATCTCCTTTACTCACTTTTCAATAACAAGTGGACTCATGGTACATAGCTGTCACTTTTTTTTATAAAACCTTTAGCTATCTCAAGAATGTGACTTAAAAGAAGTCTGGGATTTACATATTAATGAACCGAAACCTGCAACCCATTCGAAAAGATGAAAATCTCAACAGCAATCTAGGTGTGTTCAATATATCATTTCACTCGCATGACACTGTCATCTTTTGCTATAAATTCTGTGTCTTATGATCCTGCTTCGCTGCTCCCTGATGAAGGAGCAGCACTCCGATAGTTAATGCTTCTGAATAAACCTGTTGGACTATAACCCGGTGTTGTGTGATTTTTAATTATTCCCATTTACACTTCCTGATGATCCACATTTACAGAGGTCTGCTGGTCATGCATTGCATTTATCAGCTATCTCAGAACCCATGGGACTTGAGTTGAAGTATGTCATCTTTGATCCCAAGGGACTGCCTGGCAGAATGGAGATCCCAGCAGCCGAAATTCTAACAGTGACAACACATGTCCTGTTATAGAGTCATAGAGATGTACAGCATGGAAACAGACCCTTCAGTCCAATCCGTCCATGCCGACCAAAATTCCCAACTCAATCTAGTCCCACCTGCCAGCACCGGGCCCATATCCCTCCAAACCCTTCCTATTCATATACCCGTCAAAATGCCTTTTAAATGTTGCAATTGTACCAACCTCTACCACATCCTCTGGCAGCTCATTCCATATCCGTACCACCCTCTGTGTGAAAAAGTTGCCCCTTAGGTCTTTTTTATATCTTTCCCCTCTCACCCTAAACCTATGCCCTCTAGTTCTGGACTCCCTGTCCCCAGGGAAAAAACTTTACCTATTTACCCTATCCATGCCCCTCATAATTTTGTAAACCTCTATAAGGCCAGCCCTCAGCCTCCGACGCTCCAGGGAAAACAGCCCCAGCCTGTTCAGCCTCTCCCTATAGCTCGCGTCCTCCAACCCTGGCAACATCCTTGTAAATCTTTTCTGAACCCTTTCAAGTTTCACAGCATCTTTCCAATAGGAAGGAGACCAGAATTGCACGCAGTATTCCAACAGTGGCCTAACCAATGTCCTGTATAGCCGCAACATGACCTCCCAACTCCTGTACTCAATACTCTGACCAATAAAGGAAAGCATACCAAACGCCCTCTTCACTGTCTGTCCTTTAAATACGAAGGCAATTTTTTCCAAAGTTTTCAGCAGGCTACCCTCATTTACCTGATTTTTTAATGCAACCTCTGGGAATGTTCTGTCAGATTTCTTCATGTATTCCTGCATAAAATATTGAAATAATTCTAGAATGTCCCTTTAATCTTACCAACTGCACAATTAGACCCAGAACTTTATAGAAACGATAGTTCTATTCCAGTAACAGTTCGGAGCCATGATGACCCTTTGCTTATTGAGTCATCACTGTCTATTATTGTGGCCTTCATTCCTTTGAGTGTTGAAAGCAGAGCAACCAATTCAAATCTAAATCCCACCAAGCTGTCACTGTGGAGGCTCATGCGAGAAAGAAAATGGTTATTTGAGCAAGATTTTGGAGCGCTGCCAGCAACATTGTATCGTTTGTCATCATGATTCACCACTGTTCAATGAGGAGGAGAGAAAATTGTTTGGAACAGAAATTACATTGTGTATTAAAACATTTGTTAGTAAAAGCCCTGTGACTGACCCAGCTGGATCACAGCCGAGTCTTTTTTAAAATGGCTTAAGCCCATATCATTTTACAAATCAGAACCATTAATTAATGATTGAGTCAAATTTTATTTTTAATGCTCAGAATTTTGTGTGTTTTACTGATCTTTTTAGGGTTGCAATTTGTGATTCAGGCTGCTTAGGATTGAGGAACACCTAATCATTGTGATTGTCCAGCTTACTGTGAAAACTACAAACGACCAGCATTAATTTATAATGAGTGATATACGAACTGTCATGAGAGAATTTTAATTGAATTGAATTAAACCTCATAGCTCAATTATAATGATTTCACTGGAAAACAATGCAATCTTAAGGTGTTTATAAAAGGTTGTAATGCGTTTCTACTGGTACATTTTACATCCTCGATAAATTACTACACTTGAAATATTTGTACATGATATATTTGATAACCCAGTGTGCATTTTATATGCATTCTTCAGATCCATGTAAAATAAGTTTCCTGAAGCCTTGAATTCACAGAATGTTTTGTTTTTAGTCTTACATTAAGAGCAGCTGGGCTGATACAATTGTCAGGAGTAACCAGGCAACATAATCGAGATTCTGAAAGCTAAAAATGCTGGAGATCACAGCGGGTGAGGTAGCATCCATGGAGAGAGAGCAAGCTAATGTTCTGAGTCCAGTTGACTCTTCATCAGAGTCAAGATTCTCTTTCTTACATCTTTGCCGAGAGGAACTGTGTATAATGGCATGGTTGGTTTCAATGTTATCACCTCCTTGGTTCAGTAATATGCTGTAACTCAATGGTATCACATGAAAAGTGGTCACCAGAGTGCAGTCCCAGAGAACAGTGCCACAGCAAGGTAAAGAAGGTAATGTTCTCTCCATTTTCTTTATCCTCACTCCACCAGCTTCCTCATTCTGTGGATCATCCTCTACCTTCTGCGGCATGCTGCAACCATGGAATGTTTTTTGCCCCTTCATCTGCCTTTCATGATTTCAAAAAGAATCACTCCCTTAACACATGATGTGGAGGTACCAATGTTGGACTGGGGTGTAGAAAGTTAAAAAATCGCGCAACACCAGGTTATAGTCCAATAGGTTTATTTGGAAGCACTAGCTTTCGGACCACACTCCTTCATCAGGACAATTACCTGAAAGTGCTTCCAAATAAACCTGTTGGATTATAACCTGGTGTTGTGTGATTTTTAATTTTGAACTCCCTTAACACAGCACTTGGTATTCACCACTTACAATGAGGTTTATTCGACATTCATCCACAAATGTGACTCCACAGGTTCTGATTGCGTGTCATTTGAATTCCCTCACTGACCTGTCTGTTCTTGGCAGCCTGCAATATTCCAGTTAATTAGCTCGAGGAATTTCACCACGTGATTCACTTGGGTATTTTATAGCCTTCTGGATTCAACATTGAGTTCAACAGCTTCAGATTCTAAATCTCTGCCTATTTTGTTCAGATAACAGACATGGATACGAATCTTCTATTCCCATTTACAACTCGTGTTGGTCCACACTGTATTCCTGTGCAAATCCCATTATCATCATCTTTTGCCTTGACCGATATTAACGTTTATCATTTAGAACAGAATAGAATGAGGGTTATTGTCATGTGTACTCAAGTTACAAAAGAACAGGAGTACACTGAAAAGTGTCCAATGTCGTCAACACACGGCACCATCTTAGGTACAAAAACAGAGAAAATAAAAGGTTACACTGCATTACAGAGAAATATATATAGTATAGGTTAGGAAAATAAGAAATAAAGCTAAAAAGATAGACATTACATTTTTATAAGGGCTTCCGGGATCTGCGCGGGCTCCATCGGTTCCCAACCAGTAGCCACCTTCATCCAGGCCACTGGCCACCCCCGCTCCGTTCTGGGACACTTACTGCCCCCCCACTCCTGCACTCCAGGCCACTGACCACCCCTACTCCACTCCGGGCCACTGACTGCCCCCCACCCCTGCACTCCAGGCCACTGACCATCCCTACTCCACTCCGGGCCACTGACTGCCCCCTACCCCTGCACTCCAGGCCACTGACCACCCCTACTCCACTCCGGGTGAGTGAGTCGGTATGTCCGTGTGGCGTGTGACTGTAGGACAATTTCAATGTTTGCAGGTAACAAACCTGGAAGAATTATAAAGTTTGTGATGGGCAGTGTGGTACGCCAACAGGACAGTGACACGCTGGTTTTCAGTTTTATGGCAGATGAGGATCAATGCAGGGCAGTGTGAGGTGATACACTTCGGTAGGAAGAACATTGAAATACAATATAAAACAGGCTGTACCGTTATAAAAGGGGTGCAGGAACAGAAGACCTGAGTGTAAATGATCAAAGATTATTGAAGATGTCGGGACAAGTGGGGAGAGCAGTAACTATCACAGATAAGTTTCAGTATCTGAGTTGTTTACAGAAGGATGTGAATGAGGGAGCCTCCATGCTCCCATCCTGGGAGGTGGTGGTGATTATGTGTTGTGAGCCCACCCTGCTGCCCACCGAGACCTTCTGGATTCCATTTGTACCAGCTCGACACAAAAGGGAGATGGCATCAGGGCCACGGCTTCTAATTTGTGCCGGGGGGAAACGGAGCTGCCAATGGATTGAAAGTGCGAATTGCCCTTCACTGAACATTGCTCCTTACTCGGTCGGTGGGACGTGGATGTTTCAGAGTCTCCACACAAAACGTCCTGGTCCTCTTCGGCTCGTACTGGGACACTACTGCTTCCCCCACCCCACCCCACCCCTCACACTCAGGGATCACTGCCCACCCCCACTCCACTCCCAGCCATCCCTGCTCCACTTTGGGCGCATTGACTGTCCACACTCTGCTCCGGCTCACTGGCTGCCCCCCACGCTCCCACCTTGTCCCCACTCCACTCCGGACAGAAGAGAAAAAAACACAGAAAAAGAGAGAAAAAAGAATTGAACAAAAGAAAAGGAACAAATGGAGCGGATGAGCCCTGGCTGGAGCATCCTACTCTGCCGTCACCTTGTCTATCAACTTCCCTTACACCGCTCCTTATTGCAAACCATTCCTTACATCTTCACAAGCTTAAAACCTAATAGTGTATATCAGAGCAGTTTAAAGCCAGCCAGCCAGCCTTTCAATGAACTCAAAGCTGATCTGGTTTTAAACTCAATTCCACTTTTCTGTCTTCCTCCATAACCCTTGACTCCCTTTCCTATCAAAAATCTTAAATAAATTTTGATAATCCAGCTTCAGGGAAACAGAATTCTAAGGCTTACAACTCTCTCGGAAGAATAAGTTCTCTTCATCTCTATTTTGGAAGTGTAACCTCTAATTCTTTAACTATGTCCCCTAGTTCTAGTCTCTCCAACAAAGATAAACATTGTCTCAGAACCTACCTGCTAATTCACTTCTTGTCTTATATCTCCTATGTTTTCCAATTCTGATAAAAGATAATTGGCCTGCAATAACATGCGTGTTTCCTCCAGGTGCTCCAGTTTCATCCCACAGTCCAAAGATGTGCAGGTGAAGGTGGGTGGGCCATGCTATGTTGCCCATTGTGTTCAGGGATGTGCAGGCTGGGTGGGTTAACCATGGGAAATGCAGGTCTAGAGGGATATGATAGGGGGCGTGGGTCTGTGTGCGATGTTCTTCAAAGGTTCAATGTGGACTCAACGGGCTGAATGGCCTACTTCCATACTGTGACTCTATGAATGGATGGACTGATTGGTCTACTGAGTATTTCTGATGAAGGGCTTCTGTCCGAAACGTTGATTTTCCTGCTCCTCAGATGCTGCTTGATCTGCTGTGCTTTTCCAGCACCACTCTAATCTAAACTACTGAGTATTTATGGCATTTTAAGTTTTTTTTGTTTATTTTTAACCTGCTCCCCAGACATAATGCTGGCAATGTGGATCAGGTGCTTCTTATGGAAATCCACTGATTTTAATTTCCATTCAAACGAATGATTAGTGATGATATTAGCAGCTTAGCAACAGATGCTATGCCATCACTGGACAAGAGCAGTTTGCCAGACTCCTGTGTTCTGTATTTACAGACCTGATAATCGAGCACGCAGGGAACAGTTCAAACCAGAAAGCTGTCTCCTACTCTTAAGAGCAGCATTTATGCAGTTTCTGACCCCTCCTGGTTCCCCCTCCCAGACACACACATACAGGACTCTCCTCTCTTCCCCCCCCCCCACCCCCAACATATTGCAAAACTTCATTTTGCTGTATTGAGGCTATCAACCTGTGCAGAATCTATTTTGTTTCTAAATGGCCATTTAGCAACAATCTCAGTCTTCCTTTGGAAGCTGCTTTCTTGTCGCTTCAGATGCCATTCCATCGCCATGGCAACTTCTTCCACTTCTGCAGCATCTCTGCATCCACGTCAGACTCCCAGCAGTTAAATTGAATTGAATTGAATTGAATTTATTATCACGTGTACCGAGGCACAGTGAAAAGCTTTGTCTTGCAAGCAATACAGGCAAATCACAGAGTTAAGTAGCATAGATAAGTAAATAATAGGTGAACAGCGGCAAAAACAAAAACACAGTTACAGGCGAATGTTAAGAATTTGTTAGTTCATTCAATATTCTAACAACAGTAGGGTAGAAACTGTTTCGAAACCGGCTGGTGTATATGTGTTCAGGCTTCTGTACCTTCTCCCAATGGTAGAGGTTGTCGAAAAGCATTGCCAGGGTGGGATGGATCGTTGAGAATGCTGGAAGCCTTTCATTGACAGTGGGCCTGGTAAATGGATTCTATAGTTGGGAGGTTGACCTTTGTGATTGTCCGGGCTGAGTTCACCACTCTCTGTAACCATCTCCGATGTTGAATGGTACAGTTGCCATACCAAGTAATGATACATCCAGACAGAATGCTCTCGATGGCACACCTATAAAAGTTGGCAAGGGTATTCACCGGTAAAACCCTCATTCATGCTTTGAACAACTCAAGACTTGATTCCTCCTTTTTGACTTTCCAGCCTTTCATAAGCTCAGCCATGTTTAAAGCGAAAATGCCTTGTATTCCACTGAGACTTGATCAACCATCGCCCTACAACATTGCTGACCTGCATTGCATTTAAGATCCTCATCATTGTTTTCACATCCTTTTGCTGCCTTGCTCCACCACATCTCTGTGACTTGCTCCTTCCTTGTGACATCCTCTGGTCCTCTCTGTTGATCTCTCAATCATCGCATTGAATGCTCCCCATAGGTTCTTAGCCCATCACTGATAGTAGACCCTTCAGGGAGCCTGCCTTATTTTCTGCTGCGCCACCTTTAACTTTGTTCAGCTTTCTCGGTACCCTTTGTCACTTAAAACCAAGCTTTTCAACCACACTTTAGGCTAGCCCTTTTTGTGCTTATCAACAACTTTCTTTCAAATCTATTTCACTTACTGTTTCCACTTTCTCAGCTATTTTCCTTATTAACAATACTGTATCATATACCCTTAATCCCATGGTTATATTATGGTGAGGAAAAGAAATCCTAATGTGTCATTGACTTTGAAAGGTGCTCTAATGTGCAAATGCATCAATGTACTGCCAGATGTTGTAGGTGGAAGTGAGGACTGCAGATGCTCAAGAGTCAAGAGTGTGGTGCTGGAAAAGCACAACAGGTCAGGCAGCATCCGAAGAGTAGGAAAATCGACGTTTCGGGCAAAAGCCCTTCATCAGGAATGAGGCTGGGAGCCTCCGCGGTAGAGAGATAAATGGGACGGGGGTGGGGCTGGGGGGAAGGTAGCTGAGAGTGCAATAGGTGGATGGAGGTGGGGGTAAAGGTCATAGGTGTTAGAGTAAAGGGTGGTGCAGATAGGTGGGAAGGAAGATGGATGGATGGGACAGGTCATGAGGATGGTGCTGACCTGGAAGGTTGGAACTGGGATAAGGTGAGGGGACGGGAAATGAGGAAACTGGTGAAATCCACATTGATGCCATGGGGTTGGAGGGTCTTGAGGCAGAAGTTGAGGCGTTCTTCCTCCAGGCATCGGTGGTAAGGAAGTGGCGATAGAGGAACCTCACGACTTGTATGTCCTCAGTGGAGTGGGAGAGGGAGTTAAGTGTTCAGCCTTGGGGTGGTGGGGCTGTCCCGGAGATGTCCTCTGAAGCACTCTGCAAGTAAGCGTCCTGTCTCCCCAATGTAGAGGAGACTGTTTCGGGAGCAACGGATACTGTCAATGACATGTGGAAGTGCAGGTGAAACCTTGATGGATGTGGAAGGCTCCTTTGGGTCCTTGGACGGAGCTGAGGGGGTAGGTGTGGGTGCGGGTTTTGCAATTCCTGCAGTGGCAGGGCAAGGTACAGGGAGGGGAGGGTTATTTGTTGGGGGGCGTGGACCTGATGAGGTTGTCGCGGAGGGAACGGTCTTTACGGAAAGCGGATAGGGGTGGGGAGGGAAATATATCTCTGCTGGTGGGGCCTGTTTGTAGGTGGCGGAAATGGCAGAGGATGAGAGAGATTGGTGAGGTTGCCAGATGTTGTAGTCAACCACAGAGACTGGAAAAGCTCAATCTGATCAGATCCGCTCTTTACTGAGTGGAAATTCTGTCCTTGCAATTGGCCTAGTTAGTGAGAGAGAGACCAACAAGGATTCTTGCCTCTGATTGTTCCTTGTTAGAAAGTGTATGGTGAAGTCATTTGATAAGATCAGAATGAGGCTTGGCATTGAACCCTCCCAACCCAGATGGCAAGTCACTCTGTGATCCAAGGGTCATGAAGTTGTGATTTCCAAGGTAGTGGAATTGCTCTCAAAGACAAACAGTCTGGTGTGTGGAACTGAAAGGAAACATGGAAACACCAAATACTGGAGATCACAGCAGGTCAGACAGCATCCACAGAGACAGAACAAGCCAGCATTTCTAGTCTAGATGAATCTTCATCAGAACTGAAGTGATGTATGGAGGAAACAGCATTTGTGCTACAGTTTCGGTGGAGAGTGGGGAAGGTGGTGGTGGTGGGTGTAGGCTGCTGATGTTGATAGTTCAGATTAAGTGATCGGAATGTGAGAATGCCAGAACAATGGAAACCTACAGAAAAGATATTTCCACGAAGAAACCCTCAAGTAACAGAAGGCAGTTGGAAATAAGGGGAGGCATTAGTATGGGTGAATTCTAGGGAATCAAATGGTGCTCCTCAATGTAAGGTTGTGATCTTGTGAAGTAGAGAATCACAACATTCGTGATCTGATACAAGAGTTAAAATTATCTTTTGAGACAGAGCAATATCTTTAAAACCAAATTGATAAGTGCAGGCATATTGAGTCTCAAAGCAACTTTTAACAGGCTCGGTGACCAATTTTCAGACTGTTAAGGTGTTAAGTTTCCTTTTATATTGGCAAAGGAAATCATAATGAAAAATATAATTAACTAATTTTCAGTTGGAAAACATCAGTATTGCAATCATCATTTAAAGAATTCCTAAATGTTCTTTGCATTCATATTGACAAGCTCATCAGATATTACCATGTTTTAGGATTTTTGACAGTTTAGCCACACAAAGATTTCAGTGCACACAAACAGCAACAAGATAATCTGATTCGGTAACATTGGTTGAGGGATGTTAAAGATGACTCTTTTTTGAATCATGCCCGTTCCTAAAGAAGGGCTTATGCCCGAAACGTCGATTCTCCTGTTCCTTTGATGCTGCCTGACCTGCTGCGCTTTTCCAGCAACACATTTTTAAGCTCTGATCTCCAGCATCTGCAGTCCTCACTTTCTCCTCCGTCCACTAGAGAGGTCAATGGGGCCTCAATTTAACATCCCATATTTAAGATGTCACCAGACTGATGGGAGATTTGCGAGAAGTGATGAAGATAACGATAAGTTTAAATAAAGTAGACAAAGAAAATTAGGTTCTGGATTAGTGGTGCTTGAAGAGCACAGCAGTTCAGGCAGCATCCGAGGAGCAGTAAAAGAAAATTAGGTCCAATTACATGATGGTCTAATGACTAGAGAGAATAGGTTTAAGGTTTTGGCCAAGAAATGCAGGGGAATATGAGGGAAAATAATTTTACACAGCAGGTGATAATAATCTGCAATTCACTCCTTACTGTCAAGTGAGGAAGTGAAGACCGTGAATAAATTCGGATTAAAATTAGATTGGCACATGAGCAAAATAGATGTCCAGGGCTACAGGAATATATTTGATGAATGGGACTGGTCTACAGTGAGCTGACACAAATTAAAAGGCCAAAAGTCATAATTGCTTTATTGGTGGAATTTTCTCAGTGTCTGAGTGATGGCAATAACAGTCCATGGAATATATTGAAAATGAAAAAAAAAAGAGATTCTTGACATTAAGAAAACAAAGTCTGATTTTCCCCATTAGGTTTCATCGGCTGAGAGTTGAGAGTGCTGCCTGTGGACAGGGCTAACACATACCAATTCCTTCTTGTTACATCCAACTATATCTTGAGAAAACATAAATCTAGAGCCGAACATTTCTCTCACTAAATGATGATGTTCTTCCTGCTATCAATTCAAAGTTTGCTTTCATTCATTTGTTTTCTGCTCTCACTTTCCTTGAATAACTTTTGAAGCAGCAGTTTAGATTTACCTTTACCTACGGTAAAAAAAAATGCATTTACGCACAATTCCTGTCCACCTAACCCATTATAAATACCCAAGCCCATGTATATAATGGAGATCACTGTGTAAAATGTATCGCAGTGATATTACACTCTCCAATGAGGCCAAAGTGCTGCAGTGCTACATCTGTTAAGAGGATGTCACTACATTGTGACAAGTTTCCATTTCTGTTATAAATATGGGCTTGGGGGTATATGGTCATAATATAGTTCATATGACTTTAAAATGGGGATGGAATTATATCAGGACATTCTGATCTAATTGTTTCTTGTTTCTCTAACCTACTACATGTGGTTTTTCAGTCTCCATGTGCCAAGGCAGATCAAATATTATATTTTAAAAGCTTGGATATAATATAGTGAGTGCAACTCTTATTGTCTGATTCTATCCTTCTTGCTATAAACTATGTCTCCTTCCCACTCTGCTGTGGAAATTCTGTTTGAGTGCTATTTAGATATCATTGATGTCATCAAAAGTCCTCCTTTAATCTCTTGTTTTCTAGATCGTAAAGTTAAAACTCTCTAATTGTTCCTTATAATTCATCCACTTCACAGTTGCAACCAGTCTGGTTGCTTTTTATTACATCTTCTTGCTATCAGGTGAGCAATACCTTGTAACGCCTCAGCATAACCTTTGTAGACAATGTGCCTGTGTGGCTTGCCTGCCCTTTCAGTTGTATTGTGCAAACCTCGGCATAGTTTAAGTATTATTTTACACTCATCATGTGGGCGTTCACATCATATTGCCTGTTCCATCTGCAACTATAAAAATAAGCAACACAATCACCCTGTGATTGGCATTGAAATGTTGAAGCCGGACGGAGTGTCAGTTGACTTGTCATTTTTGAGCAGGATTAGATTAGATTAGATTCTGTACAGTGTGGAAACAGGCCCTTCTGCCCAACAAGCACACACCGACCCTCCGAAGAGTAACCCACCCAGATCCATTTCCCTCTGACTAATGCATCTAACACTATGGGCAATTTAGCACGGCCAATTCACCTGACCTGCACATCTTTGGACTGCGGGAGGAAACCGGAGCACCCGGAGGAAACCCTCGCAAACTCCACACACAGTTGCCCAAGGCTGGAATCAAACCTGGGATCCTGGTGCTGTGAGGTAGCAGTGCTAACCACTGAGCCACCGTTCCACCCAAATCAACAAAGCGAATAGATTGCTGGCCCTCAAAAGCCAAATACAGAAAGTAATGCCAAAAGTGCAAATTGTTCTATTTAAACCATATTCTGACCACCGTTAGTCAACAAGAAATATATGATCTGGAGAAGAGCTGTGTATCTGATCCTTAGCAGGAATGAGTTATGAAGAAGAAGCTGGAAAAACGTAGGTTTACAACCTTAGCTGTAGGTGATAAAAATTTGTGAAAGATAGTATAGAGTACAGAAAAGGTGTTTAAAGCAATCTATAGCAAAATGTCTTAAGGAAATGTTTAGCCAAGAAAAGTCAAGTTGCTGTGATGAAGTTTTTCAGATGGAAAATGATAAATCAGTGAACTGGTCTTTGAGTTAAAGCAGGGAAAACTAAAACCCTAGAGTTATTTGAGAAACAATTGATGAGTGTACTATCCGGTCTTTTTAAATGAAACAAACAGAGTTTGTTTCTGCCTCCCTCTCTGTCTTGTGGTATACTTTCGATAATTTTGACGAAGGTTTGAATTTTATCTCCTGCAATTTTATTCCTTGCAAACTCACCCTTCCATAGAAGCGTAGTTTAGAATCTTGCCAGATGGTTCCAGTGTATGAGAAATGGGAGAGCCCCAGAAACTGAAACTGGGTTGGAATTTCAATGATAATGCACCCTACTCCTAGATTGAAGACAGGACAGAGCCTCCTTGGATATCTTATGCAGTAATTATGAAATGGTCAAGGTAATTAAGAACCATTTATCCCAGATTGCTGAATTTCCTACTTAATGCACAGATGAAATCCATACCCCATCTTTGGTTGAAGAAGGTAGCTCACCACCACCTTCTGTCGGGCAATTAGAGTCAGGAAATAAAAATGCTGGTCCAGCTAGCAACGTCCACACCCTATGAATAAATCTTAAGCAAATTATGTCAGGACACCTCTTTCCAAACCTGTTAGTAACTGTGCAGGGTCATCACGGTGAGTGTAATGAGCACTTTAGCAGGGAAATTCACAAGCCAGAAGCTTTGAGCAGTGAAACTGAAGAGCTTCAGCAATTGCCACTGAATTACTGCTGTTCAAAGCCTGAATATTCTTAGGGAATGCTATCATTCCTTCAACAATTGTCAACTTCCTGGAAGGTAGTTCACCCATCTCAGACTATGCTCACCTTCTGGCTGCACTTATTGCTGCAAGTGTTCACCATGATGTAGGAGCAGCTATGTGGCTCTAACTTGAACATCTGAATAAAGGCAAGAGTGAAAACCAGATGATCACCGACACAGCACTAGCATCAGCATCAGCTAATTTCTCAACCCCATGGCAGAGCGGATAGAGACCACAGTTCACCTGGAAAAATGCATGTTCCTCTACACAGGGTTTACAGAATGACAGACAATTCTGTTGCACATTTGAGCACCAGTTCCTTAACCAACTCAGTCTCTCACAGCAGCAGGTGACTGCTGACATCTACAGTGTTCTGTTTGGTTAGATTGCACTGAGGTTACTGTAGAGTTTTAGTTGTCTTGTCTCAGAAAAGATATTGATGCCATAGAGAGTACAATGAAGGTTCATAGTCTAGTTCCTGGGATGGCAGGACTATCCTGTGAGGATTAGGTGATCAGGACATGTATTCCCTAGAGCTTCGGCGAATGAGAGATGAACTTACTGAAACCTACAAAATACTTAAAGGGATGGACAGACAGTTGAGGTAAAATAGTTCCACTGGTTGGGCAATGTAGAAGCAAGGGACGCAATTTTACAGTAAGGGGTGTTGTTTAGGTCTTGAGATAATGAAATATAATTTTGCCCAGAGGGTTCTGAACCTTTGGAATCCTGTACACAGAACTGTGGAATTTCACTGTTTTGAGTATATTTAAGGTGGAGCTTGAAATTCTGATTTGTGGTGTACATGATTAAGGGATGGCATAGGTAAAGGTTTTGAAGTGATTGATCAGCTGTGGTTGTATTAACTGATGGAGCAGCCTTGATGGGCTGAATGGCCAACTCCATATCTGTATATTGCTAAAATTCTGAAATTTTATTATTGAAAATATTTGGATTATGGAGAGTTAATATTCCTCTTTCACTGTTTTTGTAATCAAAATGACTAATTTTGTATAATCTAAAAGTTAATCTTTCTCTCGACATAATTCAGGTGTAGTATAATATTTTGAAGGGAACAAATAGTGAATGTATACTTTATTTTACTGTGCAAGTAGTATCTGCCATCATTGCTATCTATTGATGAATTTATGGTTCATTTTAGAGGTTGCCACTCTAAATTTGTTAATTGTGGTAGTTCTATTATCTCTGAACATTGAACATAGTATGTTTGCAAATATTGTTGCACAAGTGAAGAATACTGATCTAGTTTATTTGGGAAGTATTTTGTGCCCTTCTTTATATCCAGCCTACCAGGATATACTCTATGTATTCAGTGCCATTGTAGCAATATCAGCCAAATTATACTAAATGTAAATGAGAGACATACTCAGTGTTTCTAGTCTTGGGATTTAGGATTTATAGAAATGAGATCAGGGTAACAGTGAGCACTGCTGCCTCACTGCGCTAGGGACCCGAATTTGATTCCAGCCTTGGGCGACTGTCTGTGTGGAGTTTGCACAGTCTCCGCGTGACATAGAACATAGAACAATACAACACAGAACAGGCTCTTCGGCCGTCGATGTTGCGCTGATATGAGAACTATTCTCATCTCGTCCCTCTACACTATCCCAAAGTCATCCATGTGCTTATCTAAGGATTGTTTAATGTGGCTGAGTTGACTACATTAGCAGGTAGGGCATTCTACGCCCTTAACACTGTCTGAGTAAAGAACCTGCCCCTGACATCTGTCTGCATGGGATTCTTCCAGGTGTTCCAGTTTCCCCCCACAATCTAAAGATGTGCAGTTTAGGTAAATTGCCCATAGTGTTCAGGGATGTGTAGGTTAGGCACATAAGTCATGGGTAAATGTAGAGTAATGGAGAATGGGTTTGGTTGGGATGCTGTTCGGAAGGTTGGTGTGGACTTGTTAGGCCGAAGGGCCTGTTTCCACGCTGTAGGGGTTCTCTTCTCTCTTCTCATCTAAAACCTGAGCTGCTTCCCAGTGGATCAGCTGGGCATACAGCATATTGTCACTGGTTGCCATGGTCCCTGTTTTCCTTCCACCACTAAAACTCCTCTGCCCTATTCCTCCCCTAACTTGTGCATTCTCTTTGGATGGAAGGGGAGAAGGAAGCAGAGAGCTGTGAGACTTTTAATGGCTTATGTGGAGAGGAGGAAGTAATACCATTTATGGTAGGTGTATGTGAGGCATGGGTCCCTGAGAGTAATAGTCTGAGGATCAGTGTGAGTGTCGGTTGCTGAAGTTCATGCAAAAAAGCAGAATTAATGAAGCTGCAAGGTGTATTTGCTTGAGAGCTCTGCAGGAGAATGCTGGTAAAGTTGGCAGTGAAAGTGTATTGCCATTTTGGTGTCTTCCTACTGCCAAAGTCATGAACTCCTGCTGCTCACTTCCTTGGCAGATCCATTCACCTCTGTTTGATTGGAGAGGTTGTCCTCTTCTCTCCATCCATAGGACAGCTCACCTCTCCACAGCTCTTCAGATTCTCCACTATGACCTCCAGGGAAGAGGAAGAGACCTGGGGTATCGTATTTCTGGTCACCAGCCGCCTCAAAAGCCAAGTGCTTTAGAGCTGAACTTTTCAGGAATGCCTCCAAATTAACTTCTGATAATGAGCAGCCTGCATAGATTGAAGGAATCTCATCAGTGACTATGAGAAAGGGACATGACAAAGCTTTCCTCAGCCACATGACTTGTTCAGTTCAGTTTCTGGTTAATGGCAATGGGCAACTCAGTATTGAATAGTAAGCAGAGGAAATTAGATTCTCTGTTGCTGGCAGTGGTCTTTGCCTAGAACTTATGGTGCATCTGTTACTTGCCACTCAGCACAAGCTGGAAAGTTGTCCAGGTCTTACTGCATGTACACATAGACTGCTTCAGTATCCAAGGAATTTCTGACTCAACAGTAAGGTGAAAGTTAGTGGTTCAGAGCATGATGGGATGTGAGTCAAAATAAAATGATCTCAGCATCACAAGGATGGCAGTGAACAAATTGGGTGAAATGGCCTTTTTCAGTAGGACCCCAAATTCACAGAGACAGTAAATGAATTTATCCCTTAAAACCCCAAACACCTGGTGAAATTCAGTCAAGGAGGCAACCAATTAGAGAAAAGTGGCATCTATGTGGCGATTTGGCATAACTGATAAGCAACAACTCCTTCAAATATTGCTGGTTTTCGCTGACATTTTGAGTTAAGCATCTCTCTAATGACAAAGCTATCCAATAAGTCAGAAAGGAAGCAAGAATCGCCAAGGCCTATTTTGTTCGTGCTAGGGTTGCTGACTCCTTGCCAAGGTTGGGATGATGGGACCTTTCACTGGGAGGAAGAAGAAAGGCAGCTGTAAGAAGAGTTAGATGACAAAGGATGGAGGATGTTTGCGAGAGCGAGATGGATGCTGAAAATGAGGGAGGGTCAAGTTTGTATGGTGGAAATTTGGGATACCAATATGTAAACTTGTCAACAAGAAAATGCTCAGCTAGTCTCACTGAGTTAAGTATTTTTTGCAATTGTGTCCACAATTATGCAGTTTAAGATTGCATAAGTTCAGGATAAAATGGTAATGGATATAAGCACTGTGTCAGGCGATCAATTTGAATCTCAGCTTTAATCTAAAATGCAGTAAAAGAATAGTAACTGACCAGTTAAAATCCTCCAGCTTTGTGCACGTTGAGTGGAAGTGCACAACTGTTACTTTGTCTGTGTGGAAAGTGTGTTTAAGAAAAGGCATTATGTTTGTACAAGTGTATGTCAATAAGTTTGTAGTATAACTTTTGTTGCTAGCTTATACTAATTTGATATTGTGTTCTCTAGAAAGTTAATGCTTTCCTTGTATGTTTGGACCTTATAAATTCATAGAGATGTACAGCATGGAAACAGACCCTTCGGTCCAACCCGTCCATGCTGACCAGTTATCCCAACCCAATCTAGTCCCACCTGCCAGCACCTGGCCCATATCCCTCCAAACTCATCCTGTTCATATACCCATCCAAATGCCTTTTAAATGTTGCAATTGTCCCAGCCTCCACCACTTCCTCTGGCAGCTCATTCCATACACGTACCACCCTCTGCGTGAAACAGTTGCCCCTTTTATATCTTTCCCCTCTCACTCTAAACTTATGCCCACTAGTTCTGGACTCCCCCACCCCAGGGGAAAATAAATGTCTATTTATCCTGTCCATGCCCCTCATAATTTTGTAAACCTCTATAAGGTCACCCCCTCAGCCTCTGATGCTCCAGGGAAAACAGTCCCAGCCTGTTCAGCCTCTCCCTGTAGCTCAAATCCTCCAACCCTGGCAACATCCTTGTAAATCTTTTCTGAATCCTTTCAAGTTTCACAACATCTTTCCGATAGAAAGGACACCAGAATTGCACACAATATTCCAACAGTGGCCTAACCAATGTCCTGTACAGCCGCAACATGACCTCCCAACTCCTATACTCAATACTCTGAAAGCAGTAAAGGAAAGCATACCAAACGCCTTCTTCACTATCCTATCTACCTGCACTCCAAGGTCTCTTTGTCCAGCAACACTCCCTAGGACCTTACCATTAAGTGTGTAAGTCCTGCTAATATGTTGGAAGAAGGATTGATTATTAATGAGCATATTGATGAATTCCTCTAATTCTGATCCTAAGTGAGGCAAAATGTTCTATTGTGAAATACATGGAGATATTGTTACTGTGTGATTGCATCACTCAAGAAATGAGGGAGCGAGAATAAAAAAGAAGCCCTTAAAAACCAAAGAATGGCTCCAAAAATCAAAGCATAGCACTTGAAAATCTGAAGAAGTGAACAAAGAAGGTTATTTTGAGACATCTTTTCTAGTTTTCAATGAATAAAAATATACTGGTGCAATCTACGCTGAGAATTAAAAAGAAAGGCACATTGTTATGTGCAAGTATTGCAATAGGAAACTCTGCCCACATTTATTCTAATCATTCACTGGATGAGGGCATCGCTGGCTAGGCCAGTACTTACTGCCCATCCCTAATTGCCCAGGGGGCAATTAAGAGTCAACCATATTGCTGTGGGTCTGGAATCACATGTCAGCCAGACCAGGTAAGGAGGGCAGTTTCCTTCCCTAAAGAACGTTAGTAAACCAGGTAGGTTTTTTTCCTGACAATCAACAATGAATTCATGGTCATCATTAGATGATGAATCTAACAGAAAAAAGACTCTTAATTCCAGATTATTATTGATGTCGAATTCCACCATCGCTGCAGTGAGATTCAAATCTGGGACCCCAGAACATTACCCAGGTCTCTGGAGTGAGAAAGCCATTGGGCCATCACCTCCCACATGTATTTGTAAAATTATTAACTGTAATGTTAGGCAAACTGTCAGCAGAGTTTTCCAGTCTGAATTTCAACACAATAAACCTCAAGGCACTAACTGTCCAGTTTAGTGTCGGGCTCTGGATGTTTCTGGTGACTGACTGTGTAGATTATTTACAAAGCGTGGGGAACATTTATGCTGCATATTGTCACTCTTAATAAGTTTTTAATCTTGGCTCTGAACCACCCAGCAGCTTAGTGAGATATCTATTTGGTCTGAATTTTTCCTGAATTACAGCCATAAAGCCTGGAACAAAATAATTCAACATCCAGCACATGCCCTTGTAAATATAGCAGACAGAGTGTCTTGAATTTGACGTGTGGATAGAATTCATTTGTTTGAGAAAAATAAAAGGGATTATAGCATCTTACAGATAAATGTTTACTCACTAGTTTAAATATTAAATTTAATAAATTTCTGATATTGTCTCCACAGTAAATCTGCCTTGAATGACCCTTTTTTTAGGTTGTTCAGTCCATTCTTTGACCTTTAAGGTTGTTTTATTCCAATTTTTGTTTTAAATGCTGTAATGGAATTTTGCCCTTCATTGCTAAAGGGATTAAGTTTAAAAGCAGAGAGGTTATGTTGCAACTGTACAGGGTGCAGGTGAAGCCATACCTGGAGTACTGTGTGCAGTTTTGGTCTCTTTACTTGAGAAAGGATGTATAGGCACTGGAGGGGGTGCAGAGGAGGTTCACTAGGTTGAGTCCGGAATTGAGGGAGTTGGCTTATGAGGAGAGACTGAGTAAATTGGGATTATATTCATTGGGATTCAGAAGAATGATGGGGGGATCTTGTAGAAACATAAAATTATGAAGGGAATCGATAAGATAGACGTCGAGAGGATGTTTCCACTGGCAGGTGAAACTTGGACAAGAGGGCACAGCCTCAAAATTAGGGGGAGCAGATTTAGGACTGAATTGCAAAGGAACCTCTTCACCCAGAAGGTTGTTAATCTATGGAATTCCCTGCCCTGCTACTTCAGTAAACATTTTTAAAGCAAAGGTTTTTTTGAACAATAAAGTAATTGAGGGATATGGTGGGAGTGCAGGTAAGTGGATCTGAGTCCATGAAAAGATTAACAATGATTTAATGGTGGAGCAGGCTTGAAGGGCCGGACGGCCTACTCCTGCTCATAGTTCTCATGTTCTCATGTTCTAATTGTTCTCATCATACATTATTCTTTGCTTCCTAATTCCATTTAATTTTGCTGGATTTGGTGTCATCCTTCTGGGCAGGAGGGACAGTCAGATCATGTCTGTGATTTCCAATAATATATATACTATGTATGGGTTGGGCCAACAATTCTGCTCAGAATAAGTTAGGTACAGTTTGTGTATCCTGCACTGCATTATGCAGAACAGAATGGGTTGGATTTTATGATCCCTCATTGTTTAATTTGAAGGTGCAATGTGGGTTGGGGGCGGGTAGCACATAAAGTCCAGTGGTGACTTTCCCATTTACTGATACATGGGTGAGGGAGCTACTGGTCAGCAACACTTCAAGAAAGAGCTTCTTTCCAAGGTTGGAGTGGAACATTCATCTTAAAGCCACAAGTCCTGCTCGCAGCATTAAACTGCCACAGAGGCAGTCATCAGTACCCAAACTTTGAACCGGGGCAGGGAAGCAGGCACGGCAACAGACCATATAATCCATCTCAATTTAGCCACGTAAATACATACAAGGCCTGCAGCCCTACAGGACCCGGTCAAAGGATATAATATCGAATGGTAGTAAGACTTGAAGCTCATTTCTTAATAAAAACAGATGAGCTGTAGGAAATGTGCAGCCCCGCTATGGGAATCCCTTTCTGAATTAGTTAAGTGAAATGAAATGTGATTTGCGATTAGTTCCCAAATTGGATTGAGGTATGGAGAGTCAAGATTTGATTCTCTGCTCGCTAGTCAGTGAAGTTTGATGCACATTATTATTCAGAAGTCAAATAAAGGGTAGGCAAGTGAGAGGGATGACAGTGTGATCCCTTCAGGAACGTGGCAGAAGTAAACTGTAGTGGTAAGCATTCCTGGAAGCCAGACTGAACCAAGCTGGAGTGAACACCTGAAAATAGCAAAGTATCACTCCAACTGAAGCAGTAACCTTCCTAAATCAAACTGCTATAAGCTTCAGCCCAGGCAGTGCAGTGACAAACAATACCATTCTGCCACATAAGCCACTGGATGTACCCTGTTTAATGTCACTCCCATGAATTATATTTAATGCTTGGTTACAGAGACTAAACTGAAAATAAATACAAGATATTGGGTAGAGTTTCCACTTTAGACGTAATCAATAACCTTGGGACAAATTGTTCTTAAATCTGTGCTGGATTTTCCCTGTGGTCCTACTCAAACCTGTTCGCATCTTACCTCAAGCAGGAGATGCCCTGACTTAGTCCATTGGGCACCATGTCAAAATGCAATATTTTATTATTTTTAAAATTGTAAGAAATTTTCCTTCAGATATTTAAGAATGGTAACTTGGCAGATTTTGATTGAAACAGCTAAAAATGTGTTTAGCACAAAAAATATTTTACTCCCTGTGTCAATCCACCATCTTTGGATAACCTGATTTCAAATTGCGTAAAGGAGGGTCGATATGCGTTAGTGGTATTTATTACAATAAACATTACATTCAAAAGCTTTGAACACTTGCCTTTTAATGCCTTGCATCCAAAAAGGACCAATCTACCTTTTAGAGTCTTCTTGAAGACTTTGCTCGTAGACATGCTTAGGTAATTAAAGATAATAAGAAATAGGGCTATATGAGCCCAATCCACCATTCAATAGGATCATGGCTGATCCAACATTTCTCGTATCCACTTTCCTGCCCTTTCCCCATAACTCTTGATTCCCCTACTGATCAAGAATCTATCTATCCCAGCCTTAAGTATATGGAAGAACACTGCCTCCACACCTCTCTGTGGCAAGAATTTCCAATGACACTCAACCCTCTGGGAGGGGAAAGTCCTCCTCATTCTCAGTCTTAAATTGATAGCCCTTAATTTGCCCTGCAGCTCTGGCTATTTTAGTGGGCCTGGCTGTTCTTCCAAACTTTTCCAAAAGATTAAGGAAACCTGAATTGCGTTGAGTGTTGTGTTTAAGTTTCAGATTATCTTGTCCTACTTGCGCTGAGATTTACTGAATTACGATTAAGAAAAACAGCAGTCAAGTGGAAACTCCAGACCTATAGCTTTCTAAGTAAGTGGAACAATTAAATTGGACCATTTTTCTTGTCCATTATATGCTAATCTTATCCAGAAAGGTTGAAAGAGTTTCACTCTATATATCTCCTTTCATGACCTCAGCATGTCCCAAAATGCTTTGAAGTCTCATCATTGTGCAATGCAAGAAATGCTGCACCCAATTTGTGCACAGGTAGATCCCACAAACATCTATCCAGCAATGAGCAGATGGCCTGCTTCTTCATGACATTGGTTGAGATGTAAAGAAGATGGCAACAACATCATGGAAATGGACAAAACCAAAAAAAAGTTTCCAGTTTGCGGGCTCCAGACGCCTCCTCTTCACCATGGATGTGCAATCCCTTTACACGTTCATCCGCCATCAGGATGGTCTCAAGGCTGTCTCCCTCTTCCTGGAACAAAAGCCTGAACTGTCCTCATCCACCACCGTCCTCCTCCACCTGGCCAAGCCCGTACTTACTCTAAACAACTTCTGTTTTAACTCCTCTCACTTTCTTCAGGTCAGAGTGGATGGCCAAGGATACCTGGATGGGTCCAATTATATCTGTCTCTTCGTGGGGCACATGGAACACACCTTGTTCCAGTCCTATTCCAGCCCCCACCCAGAACTCTTCCTCTAGTACATCAATGATTTCATTGGTGCTATGTTTCTCTCTTGTCCGGAATTGGAAAAGTTTATCAATTTCACTTCCAATTTCCACCCTGCTCTCACCTTCACCTGGTCCATCTCTGGACTCCTCCCTTCCCTTCCTCGACATCTCTATTTCCATTTCTGGGAATAGGCTGGCCACCAATATCCACTACAAGCCCACCTCATACCCTACTTCCTGCAAAGACTATTTCATTCTCGCAGTTCCTCTGTCTCTGTTGCTTTTGTTCTGATGACGCCAACCTTGACAAGGAGCCTCTGAAATGTCCACCATCTTCCCCAACTGAGGATTCCCCAGCACCGTTATTGACAGAGACCTCAGATGGGTCCAGCCAATCTCCCACATTTCAGCGCTCACCCCCTCTCTCACCTCCCACAACAGCAATAGGAACCTCCTTGTCCTTACCTACCATCCCACCAGCATCCATATCCAAAGGATCATTAACCACTATTTCCACCACCTCCAGTTGGATGCCACCATCAGACACATATTCCCCTCCCCTTGTCAGCTTTGGCAAGGACCGTTCCCTCCTGGACGCCCTGGTCCACACCTCCTTCATTCCTCACCCGATCATCCTCCACTCCCTGCCACCAACAGCTCCATGCACCTACCCCTGCAACTACAGAAGGTGTAACACCTGTCCATTTACTTCCTCTCTCCTCAGTATCCAAGGGCCCAAACACACCTTCCAGGTGAAGCAGTGCTTTACCTACGCTTCACACAACCTAGTCTGATGCATTCGCTGTGCACAATGTGGTCTCCTCTACATTGGGGAGATGAAGTGTAGACTGGGTGACCGTTTTGCAGAACACCTACGTTCTGTCTGTAAAACATAAAGACCCTGAGCTTCCAGTTGCCTGCCACTTCAACACTTCACCTTGTTCCCTGACCAACATTCTGTCTCAGGCTTGCTGCAGTGCTCCAGTGAAGCTCAGTGCAATCTGGAAGAACAGCACCTCATTTTCTGTTTGGGAACTCTACAGTCTTCTGGACTCAATATTGAGTTCTGAAAATGTGTTGCTGGAAAAGCACAGCAGGTCAGGCAGTATCCACGGAGCAGGAGAATCGACGTTTCGGGCATGAGCCCTTCCTCAGGAATGAGGAGAGTGTGCCAAGCAGGCTAAGATAAAAGGTAGGGAGGAGGGACTTGGGGAAGGGGCATTGGAAATGCGATAGGTGGAAGGAGGTTAAGGTGAGGGTGATAGGCCGAAGTGGGGGTGGGGGCAGAGAGGTCAGGAAGAAGATTGCAGGTTAGGAAGGTGGTGCTGAGTTCGAGGGTTGGGACT